>NW_028186657.1:4403406-4406023 GCF_003343005.1 Rhea americana
GACGCCTCGGCCGCCCACGACGCCTCGGCGGCGCTTACAGAGCACGCGCAGAAAACCTCCTCCTTCGGTAAGCGCCCTTTTAACTGAACTGCAGTGTTATGGGGAAACAAACTCGTTAAGGATGCAAATCCGTAACCCTTTGGAAAAAGGGCTGAGAAACATTTTCTTCCACATCTTGATTTGGGAATCCTAATGCCACAAGTGGAGGAGTCCCAAAGGATACAATGGCACTCATGCTTCCTGTGGCATTTCCCTTTCCTGCTTTTATAGGAGTGGATGCATGTGTCATCACAGGCCACCTGGACAACTCCTTTTGAAGCCTGTGAAATGTTGCAACAGGCTACATTCACACAAAATTGTGTATCTGGCCATTAGATCTGTAAAGCATTTGGAAGAGCTGCTGTACATGTGGTGGTCTAAGAATGTAAGAAATTCAGAGGCTATGGAGGATGAAACATCATTTATGGACAACTTAGAAAAACGAATATGCTTTCAGTCTAATGAAAGGACCAAATACTTTAAAGTCTATTACTTCTTCCAACTCTATTATTTGCTCTAATGAAAGAGATCACTTTTTATCCTGCAATTCTTGCACTTCTAAAGCATTTGGATAAATAAATATATGTTTACCAGGAAATTCTTCTCTGTGCTTTTCTTTTATTTTCTGAGCTTCATCATAATAGGGCTTCTTCTGCTCTTCAGTCAGTTTGTTCCATTCCAGTCCAAGCTGAACACTGATTTCTGCATTATTGGCAGCTGGGTTAGCTTTGGCTAGAGCTGGCCGATGAATCCTAGCCCATACCATGAACGCATTCATTGGACGCTTTACATGGCCACTTTTGTCCTTGCTAAATGGAGTATCTGGTATCCCTATGCAATAAAATGAGGAAAGAAGATCATCTGCCAGGCAACATACACAATACAGGTTACATTCAATATAGTGTTTCCAAAGGGTATTTAGCAATATTCAGAAGAATCATTAGAGCCTTGGAACACACAACACTCAATGCACACTTAGAGAACAGTTCCTAGAAAAATAACTAAGGCTAATGGAGTATCAGACTGGCCTCCACTGAAATACTGCATAAAGAATCATTTACATGGCTTTTGTCACAGTCTTTCTTTTCTATATGAAACAGAAATGACTGTTAAAAAACACACTGGTTTGGATTTCATTTGGCTAGACTGCTTTCTGTAATACCTCTGTATTTATAAATTAAACATAATATAGAACAGACCATATTACTGCAAATCCTTTATCACCATTCCAACTATGCATACAAACCCAGAGCAAGAGACCTAAATGCAGAGACCAGATCTGATGATGATATGGCCATTTAGTCCTACATCTTTGCAATCCCTGACCTCTCTGAGGTTGTTACTGCTCTTTTGTTTATTTTTCTTTTCCCCCCTCTCTTCTCAGATTCAGATGCCCGCTTRTTGGAGGAACCTGTTTCACCAGATGACTGTTGCATGACACCCAGCTTTAGGTCCTTATAACCAAAGACTAGATTTGCACTGAGCTGGTGACATAAACCTTAATTCCTTCACAACTGAACTTTGAGTAATCAGGTTCCTCTATGAAAAAAACTTAGAAATGAACTCCTCTACATAGTCAATAAAGGATAAGTCTACTAGTCTTTAGGATGCGCAGTTAATTTTAAAAACTTGTATTTCTTAAAAACAAAAGCCTCCTAATCCAAAAAAAATATTCATCATTTAACATCTCCTAATTTTCTCTATGAGAGGTGTTCAAATGCTCAAAGCTTTAAAAATCAAGCGGATGCCTAAACTGAACTTGAAACCACTATTCACTGCAATTTTGAAACTAGCTATGAGGACTTTTAAAACAAATGGGGTGTGAGCAGACAAAACTGCCCTAATGTTAATGGACCACTAGCGAACTTGTTGCTCCTGTATGTTTACACCTTAAGCCAAACAACCAAACAAAAGAGTTGTGCAAACTACAGTGTATCCAAAGGGCGAGTTCTCCAACGCTTGTGTTCTCCTATCTGAGAAAACCTGCTAGCTGTGTGCCACTTACGGAAACCTTGCAAACTTTAAGCAGTCTTACAATGCAATACCTGCATCGGAGGGCAGCACTGTGAGGGGCACATTTTTAGTTTCAATTTTTACTGACGGCTCCAGTAAAGACTGCATTTTAAGAGGCACTTGGGTCACTGGCACTTTAGTCACATGGATGAGCTCGGAAGGCGGAGGGCCTTGAAACTGAATTCTGGTCCCAGACGGCAAGGGGTGAAGCATCAGCGGGACCGCCAGGTCCGGGGGGTGCACGGCCAAGGCCCCGGGGGGCAGMGCCAGGCCGCCATCGCTGCCGCCCTGGGCGGCCCCGCTCAGGGGTCCCGCTGCGTCGGCCTCCGCCTCCTCCTTCACGCCGCGGGCCTCAGGGGCTGCCTCGGGCAGCTCCACCTTGACGGCACCTGCTGGCCCAGGCCCCCCGTCCATCTTCAGCTCTCTGGGGCCTTCCCGGTCCCCTGCGGCGGTGCCGGGGGCCTCCTGCCCGCATCCCCACAGGGCGGCGGGGCCCCTGGGCTCGCCCCTCTTCCTGCCGCCGCAGGCCGCCTCCTCCTGCTCGGCCTCCTCCACTTTGATGTGC
>NW_028186657.1:4406498-4414912 GCF_003343005.1 Rhea americana
CTCCCCCAACACCGCGAATCGGGGCTCGCCGCGGCCATCCCCGCCCCGCCCCCGGCATGGCGGCCCCAGCACAGCTGAGGGGACAGGCCCTCGGGGCTGCGAGCCCCTCCTGCCCGCGCMCTCCCCGTCTACAAACACGCCTCCCCGGCGCCGCACAGCGCCTCTCGCTCCGCGGGGCGGAGACCTGGCTGCTGCCGGTCCCGTGGCGCCGAGCCCTGCCTCGGCACTGCGGCCGCACGGCCTGGAGGACCATTGGAGCCATGGAGAGGTCCGCCTTGTGGCCCAGAAAGGCTCCCTGCYGCACCCTCGGGGGGCGCCCGCTGCTTCCGCTTCCGCAGCAGCCATGCTGCGCGGCTGGCACGGCGCAGCGGCCATCTGGGTGGCGGGTGCGAGGTGTCTGTGCGGCCACCGCCTCCCCATGGCGAAGAGCAAGTTCGAGTACGTGCGGGACTTCGAGACGGACGACGCGTGCCTGCCCAACTGCTGGATAGTGGTCCGGCTCGACGGCCGCAACTTCCACCGGTAGGGCCGGGCCGGCAGGCGATGGCCGTGGTTGCCGTGGCGATGCCTCAGCAAGTGGGAGGGGAGGAGAAGGGGCTGGGATGCATGTTGGGGGGGGGGGAGTCTCCTCCTAATGGGCCTGGTGGAGGTGCGGACGCGGCCCCGGGGTGCYGGACCCGCGGCTGGGGGTGGAGGGCGCTCCCCGGCGTGCTGCCGTGGTGTGGGGGTGCTGGACCCCAGGGAGCGGTGCAGAGCGGGGTGCTGGGCCCCAGGGTTAGCTTGACACCCCGGAGCGTGGAGGTAGTGCAGAGCAAGGTGCTGGGCCCCAGAGAGCGGTGCAGAGGGAGGTGCTGGGCCCCAAGGTTAGCCTGGCACCCTGGCATGTCTAGGCAGYGGTTGGAGGGGTGCTGGACTGCAGGGTGCAGTGTGGAGCAGGGTGCTGGCTCCAGGGCAAAGCACGTGGATCCCTGATGTCCTAACTGATTTCATGCAAATGGCTATGGATTCCTGAAGCACATCGGTTCCTTGCTTGTGCTATGAGAATTCTACGGGAGCAGTGGTTAGGCCCTCAAAATCCTTTCAGTCAGCTTCTCCAGAGTCTCTCATTGCTACTGGTGTTTGTCTTTGAGCCATGCACAGCTTAAGGTCTGTGGCTTCTGTGGTGTGATAGGTAAATGGTATAACAGTGGCTTGGATGGGTTGAGGGAAGGACTGCAACTGGTACACAAGCATATTAATTTGTGTATGGCATGAATATCTATGTGATATTCAGGTTTCTTCAGGATAAATAGGCCATGCTTCACTAGAGTGGAAGATGGCACATATTCTTCMTGGGGTTTTGGTCTCTGAAAGTTGCTCTTCCGGATGGTGGTTTAGTGAAGTCTGGTTCTAGTAAAGCTCTCAAGCTTTGACAATTGACTGAAATGTTACCTTTGTTGGAGAGAGTATAAAAGGCACCCTAGTGCAAAGTGAGATTGCAGAAAATGTTATTTGTTATCCTCTTATTACAAGTGAGATAGGGAAAGCAGTTGTTTTGATGGACTATATCGTTAGGATGAGATACTGATGAGAAAGAGAATGGGTTATCTGGGATGTATAAGCACAGTTTGTTGTTACTGTTGTTCATACTTGGAGGGAATTCTCTGTCAGTATTGACAGGACACTGGAAATCAATATTCATAGGAAATAAATGTGATGAAAATTAATGGGTAGCTTTTTAAAGAGTTCTTATTCAACTATTTTTGCTTTGAAGGTTTGCTGAGCAACATGAGTTCAAAAAGCCAAATGATGACCGTGCTCTTCATCTGATGACCAAGTGTGCCCAGACAGTGATGCAAGAATTGGAAGATATTGCTATTGCTTATGGACAAAGTGATGAATACAGTTTTGTTTTCAAAAAGAAGAGTAGATGGTTTAAGCGAAGAGCAAGGTAACAGCTGCTTTGATACTAAGAAGTGTATTCACTTTTAATACGTCACTTAATACTTCTCTCTAAACTTGGAATTTGTTGCTTGCTCTTAGATTTGCCTTTACCTATATGCAGAGGCTATGAGTAGAGTTGTATTTGGATGTATACACTGCAAATTAGCGTTCAAGCTCTTCATGTGAACTTTCTGGAATACATGTTCACTGATACAGGGTTTTGAAAAAGTTTTGATTAAACACAACTGCTTTTAACAAAATGATTCCTCTTCCAAACTCTGTCACATGATTTTCAATACTTCTTATTCTTCAAAACACTCTGTGCTATTGCTGTGGACCATTATTTAAGAAATTCTGCCAWTTATTGCTGTTTGTAGCCCAGATAATCACAGTATAATCGTATTGATGTATTGCTTTCTTTTTCTTTCCGCTTTGTGTTTGCAAGTAAGTTCATGACTCATGTGGTCTCCCAGTTTGCCTCAAGTTACGTTTTCTATTGGAASGATTACTTTAAGGACCAGCAACTTCTGTATCCACCAGGATTTGATGGACGAATCGTGTTGTATCCCAGCAACCAAAAYTTAAAGGACTACCTCAGCTGGAGACAAGCAGATTGTAAGCTTTTTTTAATTTACAGTTGAGTWGTTCTTCTTTTTGAACACAGATGCCCTTACTGCAAGTGTATGCATATATGTTATCAGTGAAAGAACAGCAGGTAGGGAAGGCATAGTTTTAAATAAACTATTAAAATTGTGCTGGGATTTGTATGGATGCAAGAATTTAGCCTAAAGTTCTGAGACTTCAGATTACTTTATATTCGTCATGTGCCGGGAGTGAATTTGGCACTGGAAACACTAGAATTTGTTAATAGAGTTCATTTGTTACTGTCTATGCTGTTGTGTTTAACCAAGATATATGAATGCTTGAATACAACTTCACTGTATAGCAAAATCAGAGCAGTCATGAGCACTGTATGTTTCATGCTGTTAGACTTCTATTCTAGACTTTTGTTAATAGATGGCTCTTGTTGGTCAAATGAAGATAACTTCCCTTATTCATAAATATCCTTTTCTCTCTGTTCGCACAATGTCAATCTTCTAGTCATTCTTCTGATTCATTGTTTTAAGGAACTGCATATAAAGATTGTAACTTCTGCAAATACTGATATTATTAAAGCTCCTTTATTACTGAGTATTTCCTATATGTGACTGTGGCAATAAAGTTGCTTTTTTCTGAGTAATCGCTCAGATTTGGTAAGTACTCTTTCCCTCTTTTTCTGTAGGCCATATTAATAACCTTTATAATACAGTGTTTTGGATGCTCGTACAACGAAGTGGTTTGACACCAGTACAAGCACAGGATAGACTTCAGGTAAGAATCTTTTGAGTCATGTTGCTCTAGGTACAAACAGAATCACACAATTTGCTAAACTACATCTTGCTTACCTAGTAGCCCTGGCTRTCTTTTCTGCTCTTATTGTAATAATTTTATGGGTGTATATTCAGCAACTTCCTCTTGAATTGTACAGACGTTAAGATGATTAGCATATGCATTTCAGCTGGCATGTTAATAGGATTTTCATTTCATAATTAATGAGTTCAGAAATCTTAATGGATATTTATAWAAAGTCTGATTTTATCTTTGAACAAGAAATAAAATGAGAGGATTCAAATGCTGTTGATACCCAGGTCCTTTTGTAGTGTTCTGACTGATTTTGCAGACTTGAGCACGTTATATCTGTTTTTTTCTGGATTCTGTTGACTTTATTCTGCTCTTCTTTTGAAAAAAAGTAAAAATTGACTTGAAAAAAACTCTTGTAATATTACCATTTGGYAGTTGGAAATAGTTTCTCTGTTGAGAGGTAATTACACTTAGTAACTTAAAGGTGAAATACCTGTAAAATGCCACTCGTATTTCCAGTATTTACCTATCATTTGTGCTAGAGATTCAGTTTGCTTGCCTTTTTTTATTTATATATATAAATTTTCCCCTTCCCCTCTTCTATAAGAGTACTTTTCTTTTTCTATCAGGGAACTTTGGCTGGAGATAAGAATGAAATTTTGTTTTCTGAATTCAACATCAACTACAACAATGAGCCTTTGATGTACAGAAAAGGAACTGTCCTAATATGGCAGAAGGTAAAAACTATATTAGTACACTAGGCTTCACGGTCATGTTTTAAACGGTTCACAATAGTATACAAGCTGTACTGTAAAAACACCACATGTGAAATAAAACTCTGTGGACATCAKCTATAAATAACTTTTAAAACTAACAATATTTTCCTTATAATGATGTATCATTTACTGATTATTTTAGAAGTGTTTTTGAGGTATCTGTCTATGAACATAGTGTAAAAACAAGTCTCTGAAGTCGGGCTTAAACATAAATTATGATCATTAGTATATGTAACAATGGATGACAGTGTATACATTTTACGTAGAATTTTACAAGACTGATGTATCTACTAACCGAAGTATCTAACTATTCTTTGTTTAATGAATAATATTCAGTTGTTCTCCTATTGCTACCAGCTTTGAAAATTGAAGAAGCTTCCTGAAAAATTATGTTTAATGATCATTATCAAAGTTTGATTCAGTAATCATTAGGGCCTGTGCTAGGATCCAGTCCTGTGAAGGGTCTAAGTGGTTGCATGACAAAAGAATTATAAACTTTGATTCAGTAAGATAGCTCAGCCCATCCTCTTTTGTTCATATGTAAAGGAATGTAGTTAGGAGTGCAGCTGTTAATGAGGAATTTCTTTTAATAATAATGTGGGAATTTTCATCATTCTAGGATTATATCACTGATGCATAATTAGTGTAAGAAATTTCTGGCCTGTGTGTTGTATGAGATGAGACCCCAGAAAATCATAAATGTTTCTAGCTTTAGTATTCTTCCAYATTGGAAATTTTAGTTAGAAATATGCACCTTGCTAGTGATCAGGACCCGATTAGTCTATGCTGAGAGTTCTCTGTAGTTTATTCAGCCTTATGACTTCTCTATGTAGAAAAATTTGATTTTTTTTCAGTTAGTGTTTTTTTTTTTTTTTTTTTTTTTTTTTTTTTTTTTTTTTTTTTTTTTTTTTTTTTTTTTTTTTTTTTTGAACTTACTAGAACAATTAGAAGCTCAAACCTGGAACTATATTCCAGTTGTTCCTTTTACATATATTTTTTCTTGGTATTTTTAGGACATTTGCAGGGTTTCCCATTTGATTTAAATAGCTCCAATCTAAATACTGTATTTTATTCAAGAATACTTGTAATCAGTTAATGAATTTGCAGGTSATTTCTTCAAGCCATGTGATGATGACATGCAGTTTGAACTAGTCATGCTASTCCACTGAATATAAAATAGATTCTCTTTCAAAAGATTCAGTATTCAAATTACTTAGTACATCTAGGGACGATAGTTACTTTTGTTATAGTTTTCTGTGTTGTTCCTTTATGAAAGGTGACTGAAGTCTACTAATGTGACAACTTTATTTTCAGGTTAATGAAGTCATAACAAAGAAAATAAAACTGCCAGAGGAAACAGAAGAAAAGGAAGTTGAAGTAAATCGAACTAGGACTAAAATTGTTCCTCTGCACTGTGACATTATAGGGGACCAGTTCTGGGAGGAATATCCTGAGATTCTGGCTGAGGATAGTTGATTTCTGCAGCAGGTGTAACTGGCAGTTTACGTTTTGTTCTGCTAGGATTGTTGCAAAGTGAGGAATATGGATTGTGGCTGGCAGAGTTTAACTTGTTACCCTCTTCAACTTTTTTTTTTTTTCACCATTGTTGCCTGAGAAACAAACACTGGTCTCTTTTCTGACATAAAAAGATATGTCCATATGGAAAAGGTAAAATCATTATATTTTGAATGTTAAGAACTCATTATAAATTGAAAGACTGTTCCTTGTAAATGCATATTTGCAAAAAGACTGTATAAAAGGTTGTGTATTTGAACAGTTGAAAGTGGAGGGAAAAAATATATATTTTTTGAGTTATGAGACAGATCAGATTATTACAGTGGGCAGTTGGTAATAAATTTCAAGGCCACTGTGTTTAGTCAAGTTAGTGACAAAATACTTGACTACCTAATGCCTCTGGAGTAGCCTGTCAGTTTCCTACAACTGATTTAAAAGCTTTTGTCAGCTGTACAGAATTTTTATACTTTTTTTAAAGATTTAAAAGTAATAATTTCTTCCCTATGTTTATTATTTGGACTTTCTTGTTATGGTGACTTTTAYTGGTAATTAGTGGAAGCTTCAAATAGTTAAGCTAACAGTAAAGACATTCATTGTACAGACTTGAATTCTATTAGGACATGGGTAAACATTGTACTGTCATTTTTCTGTGGCCTGGGAAACCATCTGACTCATACTGTGCAGTAGACTGAAAAGTAGCAACACAGGGGAACATTCCTGGTGCTTGCAGAGAGAATGCTAGCAACAGTTTGTGGTGGTGGTCTCTGGTTCTGTTACGGTTGATACAGATATAGCAGTGATGACAATACTTGATAGTTAGAAAAGTATGATGGGGATGTGTGTGCCTCGTTTAAGTGTCAGTTGAAGACTCTTTGACAAAACAGTTAAATCATACAATCTTTCAGAGCAGAAATATCTCCGCTAATATTAAGGGGCTTGTCCTCCTGTAATTGGAATTTTAAGGAAATAAACTTTCATTATAAATACCTATCATTATAGAAATGCAACTGTAATGATACTATATTATTACTGCTTTAACCATATTGGTTTCAAAAAGAAACAGTAATCTAGCTGACAAGCTGTTGTTAACGGGAAAGTTTCAACTCAACAGTTGAGACAAGCCATAAAAATATACAGAGAGGATTGAGTGTGACTGAAGAAGATTAGCATGGAATTAGCCTCTCATTTGTTGACAAAGCAACTTCCTCTCTGCTTTCATACTTTTCTTCCCACAGGAAGAATTTATACATTTAAAGCAATGTGGTTTCTTTTTTCTTYCCTCCTAGTTATTTACTCAGATCTAATTTGAAAAACTGTATTAAATAGGTATTGATGTAAAATACTACTTGGCTGTTTCTTCCTTTTTCTGAGAATGAACAATGCATCTATGTATTTATAAAAGCACAGTAATCCCTCTCCACTACCGTGTCCTAATACGGAGCAGACAAGTACATGCGGTAAGAGAATGTATATTACTTTTAGTACATAGAAAGGGCTGTTTAGTCCTCAGGAGGAGGCTATGAGGGACTGTGAAGTGATGTTTAGTCCTCAGGAGGAGGCTATGAGGGACTGTGAAGTGATGTTTCTGAATGAATCATTATACTGTAGTCATTTAGCAATAAGAACTTCCTGATACTACTGTACATGGGCTTTCTTTGTCCTGTGAGACAAACATACTTCACTTGACTTTGCTATGCTATGGTGCCTGACTTTGGACATTGCATAAGAGCATATAGAGCATTACATATAGAACAAATGATCTTCATTCCAGAGCTGGTAATACTTGGATTTTGCTGTCTAAGGAAAGATAAAAAAGATTTTTAGCAAATATGATTCTGCTTCTGCCTGAAAAGTATTATGTAGCTTTTTAAATCATATCTATATTATGACTACTTGATACATACATACTATGATAAATGTCTATTTATGTGTATTATGTATATATACATTTTAAAAAGGAAGTCTRTATTAAGTCTTACATCCTTGGAGTGTTTTCCATTTGACTCATCCTCACACAATATGTAGTAAGTAAATATGTCTGTTAAYGTGTGGATGGAGACTTTGGAACATGGATATGGAATATATTTTCAGCTATGGCCTTTAATTTTTATTAATCTTAATATTAAAAAAAGCAACTCCATGTAAACTTAATGGACTTTGAGTGCACACTATCATCTTGCACAGGGTCATAAAAATAAGCTAGTACCTGTATGGGAAAACAATTTTTTTTCCCCCTCAAGGGTCAAGATGTGGACTGGCAGTGGAGCAGCACCCGCAGCTAAACCCATGTCCCAGCCGGGTGCTTACACTCCTTTTTCTGTAGCTGGAAAAGTCCCATTTTGAGCTCCAGCGAAGAAATAGGTATTTCCTTTCAAGGTGGTCAGAGAACTCTCACTGATGCTACGTTTCYGCAGAAGGAATCACGAGACCTTCAGGAACCAGTTATGGGAGGTTAACGGTAAAAGGTTGATTATGAACAGGAACARCAAGGTAGTCTGCAGTGTTAACAGCACGCTGTTGCTTTGCTCTTGAGAAACGTTTCTGCCCTGTATGTTGTTTTAGGGAGGAAAATGAAAAGTCTGTTGCAGAAGCCTTTGCCCGGCTTCCATTTAGGCCCCGCCGCCCTCCCGGGGAGCCGAGGGCTGCGGAGCACCGGCCCGGCCCGGCTCCGCGGGCAGCGCCGCCGGGAGCGGAGCGGAGGGGCAGGGCCCTGCCCCGGGCCCTTAATTTAAAGGTGCGGCGCGAAGTGACTGGGAGATGCAGCAGCGAAAGGAGCCGCCGGCGAGGCCGAGCGCGCCG
>NW_028186657.1:4415512-4674507 GCF_003343005.1 Rhea americana
CCCTGTGCTGGGGTGCGGAGAGGCTGGAGAGAGGGAGCGGGGCTGGGGAGCGGCCTGGAGGCCCAGGCCGGGCTAGGGCGGTCCAGCCTGGGACGCGGTGGAGCAGGGGGGAGAGGCGCTGGGACGCGGTGGAGCAGGGGGGAGAGGCGCTGGGACGCGGTGGAGCAGGGGCGGCGGCGGGAGGGCCGTTTTCTGGGCAGGGGGGTCAGCATCAGTGCAGGGCCGTGGGCTGGCCTAGGGGGGCTGGTACGTGGTGGAGTTAGGGTGGCGGCTGGGCCAGGTGCCCAAAAGCAGCGTCTGGATCACGGAGCTGCAGGATGGGAGGTGGGAGCTGGAARACGTGGGCTGGGGTAGCAGAGGAAGGTGGATATCGGTGAGAAAAGAAGGTGTAAAGTGGGAGTGCTAGGGAAGGAGATGTTGGGGTTCCTGGGGCAGGCACGGGGAGAGGAGGACTGGGAGATTTCCTGAGATCCAGAGGAGTTGCCTGGAATTGCAGAGAAGTTGGCTGGGGAATGTGGGGTTTGGAGGTCTGAGCAGTGCAATGGCCGGAGGAAAGCGGCTGGGTGACAGTGCTSTGCGGATGGGGTAGGGAGAGGGAAGCAGCCTGCCTGGAAAATGGTAACTGTGCGGCGATGAGTGATGAGCAGCAGGGCAAATTATACGCAGAAATGGCAACAACACATTTCACAGAACTGGTTACTCAGAGGCGGCTCTGATTTTGCTATACTGACTTTTTTTGTTACTTGGCTGTTTACATTCATCCCCTTGACTTCAAGGAAAAGGGGAAAATAAACTGCTAGGCTTTCAAAAGTACTGTTTTTAAACCAAGATTTCAACCCATGCAGCTAGTAGTTAAATCGTAACCACAGCATGAGTCTGTAGTACAGTGTTAAAAATCTAGGTTTGCTAACTGTACATCCTGGGGACATAAATAGAGTGCTGGTGTTTCTAGAGACGTGATGATAGAACAGTGGACTGAGGTGGGAGGGAGATAAAATATWGCTAAATTTGTGATGACGATACAAGTTTCATATATAAAAGTTACGTACACAGTCAGGGTAATAGCCTATAAATATTAAAGGGTGCAATTTGTGCACTTATACCAAGAACCAAATGATACGGCTGTCAAAYGAGATGTAACTTAGGTGCACTTAATTACAAATACCGCATCTTTATTGGAGTCAAGTATCTCTTCTAACCACCAATACTGCCTTAATACTCTTTTTCTAAAAAAGCAAAGCCCAAGACTGTTCGGGTCTGAATGTCCAAAGCAGAACTTTTTTATGCTTAAATGCCAAAATGTAATATATTCATTGCCACAGGTGCTACATGACTATAAATCTCACTCATCATATGAGCTTGGGGTTCTGCACAAATGCAGAGGATCAGTTTGTGTAGRCTTCCCCAAAGAATTGACCTTAAATATTGATTTAGGATCTTCACATAAAAAAATTCACGTTTAGATGACTGAAACTTAGAAAAAACTCTGTAAGAACTAACTTTAATAGTGGTCTAGCAAATAAATTTGGTGCTTCCATTCAGAGCACATGTTTAATCTCTGCATGTCTGAGCAATGAGTGAGTGAACAATGTGGACTTTGAGGAAGACTGCCGTAACTGGCGTGTGAAGTGCTGCTCGGYTGTATGGAGAGTTTTAAGAATAACTTATACCCAGAATTGTGTGCTTTCTCTCTAAGTAGGGGCTCTGTTTGTGCAGCAGACGGGACTGTGCTTGAAGCTTGGACTCTAAGGTGGTAGCTTCCTCTAGAAGTATGTACGACACRTAATGTGCTGTGTTTCTTAAATTCAGGGTGTCAGAGGTGTAGAATGGAGTAAGATTATTTTGCCTGTCACAAGGGGAAACATGCAMGTCTCACGTGCAGCTATAGAAGTAAAAATGAAACTACTGTAGCAGTGCCTGTTTTGCTTCATTACAGCAGAAGCTGTTCCAAATTACCTTGAATTTACCAAGGGGTAAAGAACCTTTGTGCAAGCGGTTATTGYGGAGCAGTTAGAAAGACATTTGATAGTGTTCTGAGTTATTTCAAGTGCTTTGACTTGCTTTGCTTTTGTTTTTGAATCTTATCTCTTAATAAAATCTACCCTGAGGACAGGACTTGAACTTAACCAGAGTTTGKATCTTTATTTAGTCTCTCCTGAGGTATTTGCCCTCTGGCTTACAGTAGTTTYCTAATAATTCTTCAGAATCCAAATATTAAATGTGTGTTTACCTCATACAAATAGAGAAAAACTAACTTTCCTGCAGATTGAAAAATTAACACTGATATTTACAGCATCAAAAGCTACAGGCAAATCTGGCTGCATGCTGAGCCTGGTCATAACAGGCTTTAATGCTTGCAGAAGAGGTATGTTGCAGAGATAAATTACTCACATTGCTGGTTTTATTTTTCTGGGAAGTAGATGTCTGATTATTGAATGGCTTYTTGAATAATGTGTTCTACTCTCTTGATCTGGTAAAGTTGGAGCCTTGCACAGTAAGGAAAAGTAGGAGCAGCATGTGTTACCTAGATTTGGTAGGGCCATAAAGATAATGTTTTTCTACTAGGCCTTATAGGGGCTTAATAAGCAAAGGCACAGATAGAAATAAAGATTTAACTTATTGTAAAATTGAAGTACTAGATAAACTTCCAGTGTAAAAGTGTATTTACCCAAGTCTAAAATGATCCTGCAAATTMTCAGGATTGATTTAAGCAAAATGCTGTACCTGATTAAAAACATCCATCTGATRTGGTGACAGTGTCATCTCTAGTTCTTTGGAGGGCTTGTGAATTGAAAAAATGAGCTCAATATCAGTTAAGCTGAAGAGAATACCGAGACCCATGAAATAACCACCCTAGATAAAGTTGGGAGGTATACGCTGTGTTAAAGCATTTTTTTTTTCCAGCTGGGAGAGCTGGAAAGTAGACTGTGCATTGCAGGTAATGAATGTAACATAAGTTACTTCAGAGGAAGCTGCTTTATATTTCCATGCCATGTCCAGATATTACCATGCAGCCAAATAATGCAGATCAGCTGTCGTGCAGTAACATTTTAGCTTTGCAGTATGCATTTTCTAATGTGCAAATTAAAGCCTTGAATGTTTAGCCCCTAAAGCATAAGGGGAGAGTTCATCCCTGTTTCAGRTGTTTTTATTAATTTGAAGAATTGTGTGAGGCGTGTTTCAGACAAATACTTTTGCTCAACTGTCAGTAAGTGCTGTGCAATTCCACGGTTGTGTTTCCAGTAGCTAAAAATTATCRCTGAGATGACTTCACCATGGCTCGGGTAGAAGTTGTAACATAAATAGTATCTACCTTTCTAGATAATTTATATGCAAAGATTTATAGTGTGTAGATGGGGCTTGTCTGTACCACGTAAGTTACTGTGTTTTTATCCTGGTTAAAAGTGTTACCAGTGTTACTGTTCTGCAATTTAGCATAGTTTCATTGGTGCCTGTTGGTTATAGTCTTTATATTTCTTTGCCAAAGAATTGCCTGTCTTTGAAGGATGTGTTTTCATGGTGCTGGCTGCTCAAAGACTTAACTGAAACAATACATTTTCATCAATTTAAAATGATCCAATTTAGTTAGTTAGAAGAAGTCCTAGTCATCTRTTGTTTCAGAATCTCCTTGTAAAGAAAGGAGCACATCTGCGTGATGGATCYGATACTATTCTTTTTAACAACACATAACTAATTTGGGGTGTTCTTAATTAGATAGTGTCTTTTTTCTGGAAACTGCTCTCTGCCTCCATGAGTTTTTTTGTTTCCTCTGAACCATGTTTATTTAAAATGAGGATTACCTAGAATACTTTTTGAATATAGCAACATTTTTATGCTAAGGCTGATTTGGCTATTTGTTATGCAAAGCGAAACCTTAATATTTTCTACAGTCTTTGTTGTCCTTGCTGTAAAAGAGGTTTGGTAATCTAGTAATGACAGTCACAGTGCATTACTGTGTTTTGGGGCTTCTGTTTTCTTTTACTGTAAAAGCAAGCATTGTTCCAAGGTCTGTTGTACAGTAAAGCAGATTTCTACATACTTTCTATGGAAATATATTTTGTTGAAAACAAGTGACACGGTGACATTCTCTTTCTGTTTTAGTTCACGAAGGCAGCCCACTGGGGGAGCTTCATCGCTGTGTCCGAGATGGTGTGAAAATCAATGTCCATATCCGCACTTTCAAAGGGCTTCGTGGAGTMTGCACAGGGTTTTTGGTTGCATTTGACAAGTTCTGGAATATGGTAATTATTGCTCCAGCCCTTGATTTACACAGGAATTTGCAACAGGTTTAAGCAWATCACATTTTGAGAAAATGAGTGTGATATTGTGGCCCATAAAGCTAATTTGTCCTTTCACTGAGCACTGGGTTTCAGAGTTAAATAGTGCCTRATGTAGAACTGGAATGTCCTAGCAATGCTTAACCATCTTAGAGGAGATTTTARGTGAGGGTAAGGGGGAAATTTGAAGAGTTCCTGATAGTTTCAAGGTTTTGGGTTAGAACCCAGCAAGGTAGAATATGAAGAATATCAGAAGCTTCTAAAGCTTTCTCTGCAAAATCCAAACTTCTCGTAGCRGTAGCCAGTTTTCTTTCACTAACAAGTCACTTGCATGTCAGAGATAAAAGCAGAGGATTGTCTCTTTTCCACTCTTTTCTATCTTACAAAGATTTTACAGACAAAGGATGGAKAAAGTAGCTATTAAAGCTTGTGAGCCTGGAGCTGTGAAAAACTTGGAAATAGATGGAAAAATAGAAGGATTTTGCAGGCATTGCTCAGAGATTTTGCAAGTAATGCAGAGTGGATGCTAAGCTTTGCAGCTCTGTTGCTTTTATACCTCATTATAATTTAGATGTTAAGAAGCCAGCTCCAAAGCACAGCTTGTTCCTGAGATGCACTGTCCCTGAGATAGAGCATAATTTACAATGCTGTGACACAAAGCTGGTCTGAAGGCCTTTTATGTCTTTTATTTTAATTTTGAACTTTTAATTTTTTTAATCTTCTAGGCCCTGACGGATGTGGATGAGACATACAGGAAACCAGTACTGGGCAAAGCTTTCTATGTTGAACCTCAGCTCACTCTAACCAGGGTAGGTAGCCATCTCCCATTTTAATTTTTGAAGTATCTAATTTTTCAGAGTAATAAAAGAGGAACATTGACTGGAAAGCTATATTTACATTTGAAATGTTTTACTTGCTTTTATTACAGAAGACTAAAACATGACTTGAACTGAAAAAAACAAAAAAATAGTGTTCTGGCCTTTCTGGAGGTACTTTGGCCATAGTTCAGTGTTATAAAAGTTCTGACTTTCAGGGTTCCTAATATCAGATCACAGTTGCTGCCACCACTTAGTACAATGTGCTGATCTTTTATAAAGTCACTTTGTGCTTTTTGATGCATTTGTTCTGTACTGTCTAGCTGGAACTGTTTTCGGTCTTCCCATAGCCAAGCGTAAATTCAGTATTTTGTGTCGTAGCTAATTTGGCACAAATGATTTTTTTTTTTTTTGTGCCCATGAGTGAGCCGGTTCGAATTTGTTCCGAGAGGTGATTTGGCAGTGCATGAATCTGAACCACAGTGTTTGTCTCTAACCAATGACACAGTGTGTCTTAAGTACTGTGAAGACCAAGCTTTTGATGCTCCAAAGCAAGATACTCTCTAGGACCAGCTGCATAAACCAATGTTTACAAAGTCAAAAACTGAAGACACGATAGAAGAWCTTTTGAACAATAAAATGATAAAAAAAATTGACAGGGTTGTGCCTTTTGAATGATACAGCTTTGGGCCTTTTGAAAATCAGAGAAGCATCATAAAAGCATTTACAATTTCATTGTTAGGAACTGGATTTTAAATTCATACCACTTTAATCTGTTTTCTAATGGAGCCTACCATCTCCTTTTTTAAAGATTAATTAAAAACAATCATTTGTCATTGTTTCTTTAGCCCTCTCTCACAGGACTGGCTTTCCATCCTGTTGCTGGGAAGAGACAGGCTCACTCAGAATCCTTTCCATGTGTCAGTATTTCATAAAAAAAAAAAAACTTGCCTACTGACAGAATAAAAGCGGTTTCTTTTCCAGTATCAGCACCATGTACTCTTAGATTAATGAGTTCACATAATGCTTTGGATCTGCTGTTCTATTTTTTTTTCTACTGTTTTTGGTCAGCTCACCTTCCAGAATATCCTCAARGCCTCCCTTAGTTTGTTTTAGGGAGCACAAATGACCTATTATTTTCTCAGTATGCACTCCTTGATGACGGAGGCTCCTTTTCACAAGGATTTGCCTCCTGCCTAAGGAGTAAAGGAGAGAACTCTCTCTAGTACTATCTGATAACATTATAAGAAAGTTGTGGAAAGAAAACTAATGAAGCAATTTGGTAAATTTCTGTTGTTCCTGCCGTAAGTTAAATGCTACTAGACATCTATATTGCTCCCCACATTATATTCCGTAGTGATCTCACAAAAGATACCTGTGCATGTGCAAGAGATCCATTCACCTTACATCACGATCTGACTTTGGCAAATAGTAATATTTATTGCAAGTGTAATAAATTTTGCTCTTGCTAGTGCACAACTCACTAATTCTGTATTGTGACCTCTGATTCAGGATTATATATTCAACCACCATGTTGAAGTGCAGAACAAGAGGCTTCGCTTGTTTTATGAGTGTGGTCATATACACAAATGTTCCTTTACAGCTGTTTGACAGACTCAGACTGCAGGAGTCTTCAGTAAAGAAGGGAGCTGACTCAAAGACTGTCTCAGAGGAGCTAGTCTTGACAGATGACTCTCAGACGCTTGGATGGAAAGCGGGATCAGCACGAGGGAGAACAGAAGATGAGCACGAGAGGCAAAAACGCTTGAGCAGAGCTGGAGAAAAGAAGATGCCAGGTGACAGTTTGCATCTGGCTATCAGAGGTGAAGCTGATGTGGGTAGCGGGGCTGTCCACACAGAGAGTGCCAGTGCTGGTGGCACCCAGGCAAGAAGCCAGTCACGGAGAAAGAAGAGGCCCAAGGTGGATTATCAGCAGGTGTTCACGCGCCACATAAACCAGATTTTTATTCGAGGAGAGAATGTCTTGCTTGTCCATTTAGCGCACTGATTTGGCTGAGCCTTCTTCAGTGTATTTATTTGATAGCATGAATTGCCGCTGTAGCTCTCATTGCTATTTAGCATTCTTGTTAAATATCATGGTAGTCTGACTGTTTTCCCATTGCCATAACAAGGTAGGGGAGATGGTTTGAACTGGGGCATCCTGAGCTTGTTGCCAAAGCAGCCTTCTTCGGTCTTTGTTGGGGGTGGTTCTCAGGACAAGTTCCGCAACACACTTGTTTCTGTGAGATGAGGGAGATGAGCACAGATCCCAGCACTCTCGGAAAGAAACCTAAGTGAAGAGAGCTGGAAGAGAGTTTTGCTGTAGTTGGTTAGAGGAGCTAATTGTGGCATGTATTTAAGGAGCATAAATTTAGACCTTCACCAGAAGTGAGTCAATAATGCTGTATATTTCACATGTTCCGAGTAATCTCAAGAGAAGATTACTGATGAAACCAACAGTTTATGTACTGTTGTTACARGGATGTGTTTTTTTCCAGACATAATTCCAGTAGTAATTTTGAAATAGTATATAAAAAAAGTGGGATGATGTACTTCTGATGGCTATTAGCCTCTTCTTCATAGTTAGCTTTGTAATGCTCTGCATGATAGAAAACTTTTTAATAGAAAATTGCTTTTTTTCTCTGAATGATGGCAAGATTTTAATTTTTCAGTGACAAAGCTTATGCTCCTATTTGGTGTGCTTTTGCCCTGTATCACCAGCAAGCAGCTAATGTAGCTGGTCCAGGGACCTCCATGTTTGGACTTTATCTGTGAACGCTGTGGAGGCATATTGAAATTTGTATTTTTGTCTTTCATCCATTTACTACTTGGTGTAATAGTGAAGTGTGCAAAGAGGTARGTTTTCTCAGATATGAGTGTTTGTGCTAAGCACAGTTGTATTGTATCTAAGCGCCTTTCAACTTCCCTCTGTTGAAACTAGAGGTGCTGCCTCTCCAGTGGTTCTCACGGAGCAGAAATCTTTGTGAGTCTTTCCTATCTGTGTAAATGATGTGTCTTCTAATTCCAGTTGAACTGAGCTTTGGAGGTGTGCCTGAGGTTATTTAGAAGTATAAAAGTTTTAAGTCAAGCCTAGCTCATTAGTGATTTTATTTTAACAGTATTCTTAAGGTACTGTAGATCAGGCCAGGCTTCTGCAGGTACAAACTGCTTTCCAAGAGCTACATACCAAGTTTGAGGGTAAATAAAGCTGTTAATATCTAGTCTGACCTCTTGGACATCAAATAACACTAGATTTCACCCTTCTGTTCTTATATTCATCTCAGTTATCTTAAGCTTTGCATTAGCTCCTGTGTTTAAAATGAAGTTAGGAATTGCTAGGGCAATGGTTAGAACTGGCAATGGGTAAAACAACTTTTTAGATGCTTTGTAAGATGTCACGTACTGCATAACGATGCCATAAGTCCTCAAACTGAATGACTGGACTCTTCAATGACATGTATTTCTGTTGTTGCAAATGCAGCACGCTGTTTGCTTGTCATTAGGAGTATGTCTGATGCTTGGGTGAATTACAGAAATCATTTAGCACAAGTTTCTGGACACACAAAGCAGATGTATGCCTCTGGGGGAGCCTGAAACTTTTATGTCAGCATTTCATATGGCTAGGGGCCTGGTGACTGATCAGCTTAGCCACTGAGCTGCAAACCCAAGTTCACCATGGGACAGAAGTGCCTAAATAAAAAGTAATTTTGAGACAGTTCCATCAAGAGTAGAATAAATATAAATGTCTATAATTTCTTACTATGTACAGCTTCACTGCTGTAATCACTTCCTACTCTGAAATACAACTAGGCACCGAAAAGTCTCTTCCCTTGGAGGCTCTTGCTTCCTCTCCCTTGGGCTGTTCCTATGGGTATTTGTGTAGTCCACTGTTTTTCCCTCCCTTCCCCCCTCCCGTTACTTCCCCTCCTTCAGTACTTTGTCTCCTCAGGACACTCCTTTCTAAAATCTGGTTTAGGAAGGTTGTTGTTTTATTTATCCTTAATTCTCTTGGCCTTCTGAACCTTGCTTGGTTGGCTTTCTGTGCGGTYATCAGCTGACCAGGACTCTCATAAATTACTAGAAACTTAGGAAGCTAGAAACAAGGGACTTATTTCTCCTCTTGACTTACCAGCTTTTACTGCAAAGGAGCATTTTTTATCATGTTTTTGGTTGTGGGTTTTTTTTTTCCCTCTGCTTTCTGATGCTTTGTTTTTGTTTCGGTTGCTGGGATGACCATCTCTGTCTCTTCTGTTAGTGTATGCCAAAGGCTACTGCTTTTGACACCTCCCCTTTCTTTCACACTTGACCAAAGGGTGTCATATTATCACTTAGGCCCATCATACCGTGACATCGAAGTGAGTTCTTGCGTTTCTTGACCTCATGTTCTTAATTCTCTTTCTGTCTTACCATTTTATACTGCCTTGGGCATTAAATAAGACGTGTTCTTGCAGCTACACTGCCTGGTTTCCTTCTCAGTTGACACTTCACAAAGTTTTCAGATGCTACTAGAAATCTCAGTGTTTCCTTCCATCAGAACATTTTTTTCTCTGCTCTTCCCAACATGAAGTCTTGCATGTGTATGTTGTTTCACATCTACAAGTTTTTTTCTTAAGTTTCATGAAAATTGCTGGTGCTTAGACTTGCATTTGTGCCTTGATTTTTATATCACCACTGATCCGCTCTTCCAAAATGGTTACATTAGCAAATCCAGTTCAGAACTGTACAGTTTGTCTACTCTTTCCTGCTCTACCTCATTATTAAACTACTACTCCTCTTTTCTCATTGTTTTCTCATCTGCCTGTGGAGTTGATTAAAATTCTGTCTTCCATTTTAGACTTAAGGTTTTATTTGGTGGTCCTTCCTTTGTTTCCTAGTTTCCTATCTACCTCTCTCATTATTTCCAAACTGCTTCCTAAATACAGCCCATTCTACAACTTCGGATCTTTGGACATGTCTTCCTATTCCCTGCTTTTTCTGACGTATCATTTTAAAGCCCATTTTCAAAATGCTATTTTATGATATTTGTCTCTTTGAAGCATAGTATTTGATTGTGACTAAGCAAGTGAGCTTGTATGTATTTTGTCACTTGCATGTTTAATCCTTCAGATAAAGTTCCTCTTTAAATAAAAGTGAATGTGATATTCTGGAATGAAGTCTTCTACCTCACTTAAGTATTCGTGTAAACCTGTGGGAAAAAAAAAAAAACTTGGAAACATTTTTTTTTCCTGGTTATTTCTTTCATTGATTTTCCTTTTCCAATCTCAGCATAAAATCCAAGTTCTTTGTTCAAAAAGCTGTTTGCTGCTGCCATTCCTTTATTGCAGCAGTGTCATARGCAAGATGATGGGAGCATAGATATCTGAAGTTATTGCATTAAAGAATAAACAGCAGAGGTAGTCTTAAGAAACAAAGAACTGTGTAAAAGTAAAAAAGCTTTGGGCTAACTATAAAGAACTTCCTGGAAAGGATTGATAAACTGGTTGCATTCTGTTCAGTATTTCTGGGACAYGTTTCAGCCTGATGGACAGCAGTGATTCCTAAAGAATGTTTCTTGTGATGTACCAAGTTATTGCAAGGAACAAAATCTTCTGAACTACCTCTAAAGAAGGGTTGTGAAAATTTGAKAATTTTTAAGACTCGTTTTTAAAATATCGGACACCTGCAGAAATGACTTAATGACATACTCTTGAAGTGTGATGTCAGGTATTTCTTACTGTGTCATCAGTTATCTTTTCATTGCCAACACAGTTCAGTGGGGAGCAAAATCTCATGATTACTTTAAGAATGTCTGTTTTCTTTGTATGGTGATACAATTCTGTAGACCYTTCTAATATAGTCTGAATGAGATGTTCATGGGACCATGGCGTAAAATCCGTCTGTGCTGTGGGAAAGTAGGGAAAAAAATTTGAGTGGTGATGGGCAGAGAATTGCTATGATAGCTTTACGTTATGGATAGCATGAATAGGATTATTTCTTGGGAAATCCTTTTGCACAGGTGCTTCATTTTTATCAAACACTTCTTAAATAGGCCTGTGGTAGTAGAATAAATAAGGCCAAAGGAAWATAAACAGCTTGTAGAAAATGAGATTGTTGTTCTTTCTCTCAACTGGCTAGTCCAGCTTTTGGTTATTGCCTGAAAGTTTTCACTGATCCAGAGACAGGTACTTAGCATCTCCTCACCAGGCTGTTACTGAAATAGTCCGTGAGTACTGTTTTCCATCTGTTTCTTGTCTTTCAGTTCTTGGATTCATTGTTCCTGATGCAGCTTTCCCTTCTGTAGCATTTGGAAGCAGGGGCAGGTTTCTCAGCAGGAGTAGGCTTGACTGCCAACTTTTTTTTCCTCCCTAACRAATGTTACCTAGTTTACCTAGTTCAGTTTTACATCCTGATAGCTGTAGGCAATTGTTAAAATTCATACGTTTCTTTGCAAGAATAGTTGGCAGACTTTTGAAATTAAGTATTTGGTCACAAGAACTATTTATCTCGGGTCTGTTGGAGTAAACTGATTTTTCACTTTTTTCCGTCCTATAGCTCTGGATTTTCCTAGTTTGCTGTTGTAAGCATTCATTTGCACCTAGCAGAAGAAGTCTCCAGGAAAAAAAAATGCAAAGACAGAAGGTGTCTAATTTTTGTTGAGTATGACATTCTGTCCAACATGCTGCACACACTATTATCCTTTCTGTTGTYCTCCTGGAATAAGAAATTTCTGTGTAGACTTTAGAACCCAGACTTAAGGCCCTAAATTGTTGTGACAGACCTACATGAGCCAGGTGGAAACACTGATAATACCCAGAGTCTTGAAATGCAGTAGGATAGCAAACTGTGAAAACACTAAGTTTCTGAAGATGTATATCTCCAGATAAACTTTCTGTCTTTGATTAAACGGATCAGAATTATAATCACCAGCTTAAACTGAAAGCTCTGCAACTGGTTAAAATTGCAAGGCACAGTGCTATGCCCTTTAAGAGGCGATGCAGTGATCCCTGCAAGCCAGGGAAGTTTTTTTCTGAGAAGCTGTTGAGTAATATGTTGGTGTCTGCTTCAAAGCATGACTGCAAAGTACTGTGAATTAATACAAAGACTTTTTTTTCTTCTGCTTGTGTTGCAAAGTGTAAAATGTCAATGCTACAATGCATCTAGTGCAGCCCRGAACTGCTTCCGTTCATGCTTTTGCTTCTTGGGATTGGCCTCAATATCTGAAGCTTATACTATAGCAATCCTAGGACTACCTTTGTTAAACATGATGATAAGCTATTACTTACTAGAAATGGTATTGAAAATTGAAAGGATTACAGAATTTGTGGAATTATGTGATACTGCCTGATATAGTGACTAAGGTCATATTGTTGTAATTAAGATATTACAAACAAAAAATCTATATTTATTCTCAAAAGATTATTATCAAGATGCACAAGTGGAAATGTATGAAGCCACCGTAGGAAGAAGAGAGGCTAAAGAAATACTTTCTGCCTTCCAGTGAAGGGGAAGATTTGAGGTAATCTGTCTATTCTGAGATAGTCATTTCAAAGCTATTTCTCCCATACTTGATGGCAAGTGGGCCTAAACAGGCGATGGACCAAGGTCAGTTGTGCACATACAGAAAAACAGAGCTCAAGGAGACAGGTCAGTTTGCAGATTTGAGTGTAAACAATCTAACTTTACAATGAGGGTTTCTAGCAAGAAGCACCTGGAGTTTACAGTCTTCAGGTGTCTACAGYACTAGCTCCATGCAGTTTTCTTGGTATTAACGTCACAAATAACAAAATGGCAAATTCAAGGACTCGTGAAGTGCTGTCCCATTGAGCTTATTTTTTAATTTACCAAAAATATTAATACCCTGGTAGGGTATACTTGGACCAAAAGATAAAAATGCACTTAAGTTTTCATTCAGAAACTGTAGCTCAGACTTTTTCCAGCAGTGCCTGTATCTCACTGTCAGATAAACATTATAACTTTTTAAAAAACTACAGCACTCCTCATGTAGCCAGTAACGTGCGTTTCGTATCTAAAAAGGTTCTTTTAAAAGCCACTGTCATTCGAAGGAAAAAACCTTTTCTTCTGTCCTGCCTCTGGAGCCACCATGGAATCAGCAAGAGCTGGGTATAGCCTAAAACTGACTTGGAAAGGACAAACGCTTGCCAAAAATTCACAACTCTTTCTGTCATGCTTTGCCGATGTGTCAGGAGGAAAAAAGCATCCWTGGTCACATGGCAGAAGTGATGTGAGGAAGCAGCTTACTGTTCAAAAGCAGCTCTTGYTGCCACCCTTATTGGCCATTAGCAGCCTGGGCAGAACGGTGAAGCCGCTCGTGAGGAGGTTTTGCTATACRCTTTGGTGTAATTTGGCCAGCGTTGGGCTGTTGTGCCACACAGATGGCGCAGGGAGGATGGAGAGAGACAGATCTGGWATATGTTATTTTGTGAGCATTTCACAGCACACGAGGTGTGCCCGCAGAGTCACTGCCAGGCTCCGTCCCTAGTAACTGGTGTGTTTGATCCTGCCTCTCCTGTTTTGCAGAGGAAACCCGGTGGGAGAAAAAACGAGTAAGCAAATTTCCTCTTCTGAGGCAGTGATGGTAGGAGGCTTGGTTATCCTTGTTCCTTTCCTGGAGAAACAGGAACTGCAGGAGAAAGGACTGCTTTAGTGGAGGACTGTCAGAGCTGGCTTGTCTCATGATGTTTACAAGTCCTGTTAGATGTCACTAAGTGCTCATGCTCTCAGTTGACAGAAATGAAGGCCTGTCAGGGAAGGAAGATGGCTTCTGATGTTCCTGGATAACTCTTTCATTAGCTGCTAGCTTCATAGTGTACATTGGGTGACTTAGCTGAAGAAAATTAGTACACCTGAGACTTTCAGTCAGTCTTGTATTCGTTTAGAATGAAAAGTGGTTTGATCAGCTTATGTAAAAAYATATCCATCCTTTTTTCCTCTCAGAAGATCAGTGCTCTCCCTCAGGAAAGAAATGAAAGCTGTTCCCACTCCTTTAGCGATTGCTTCTGATTTCCACTGCTTCAGAGCAAAGTGCAGCTGTATCATTGTATCTTCTGCTTGACAGATCATTCTGAGATGAGAAAATGAGAGAAGTGTTCACTTTCTTTAGGACTAAAATGGGCATTATGAGGGGAGTAGTTGTGTTGACCTCTTTTCAGGTGGTGCATGCATCCAGTATAGCTGTATGGATTGGGACTCGTTAACTGATCAGTAATTTGTAAAACTTCCTAGATGAAACACCCAAGAACAGCATGGCCTACCAGACCAGCAGGGTATTGGAGTCAGGTGCTGACAAATTCTGACCTCCCGACTGCCACTTGCTCACTGTATGGCCCTTGGAAGTCACCTTCCCTCTCTCTCCCTGAGGCTCCACAGCTGTAACGCATCTGAGAGCAATCGTTGCCTGTTGTGCAAGGGTTTCTAGGGAGCAGTGAGTGCTGTAAAAACGCTACGTGTTGTTATCAAAAGTATAATACGTCAGGTAATGCAGATACATAGATCATCTGCCCTCTTCAGGCACTTGACTGTTAGCCTTATGTCTCGACACACTAAAATGTGCAGAATATCAGGTACAATGACACACTTGAGTCTTGAAATTACTTGTGTCTTCAAGGTCAGATTTGGTAACTTCAATATCTGTTTCACAGCTGCAATACCATGTTTTGGACAAATGGTGGTAAATGGGAGTGTAACTCATTTGTAATTCCTTTGTCTTCCTAAATATTTTGTTTATTAGGAAGCTGATGCTGCTATGAACACACTGAATAATATGAAATTTGCAATATTCTGCTTTCTAGATATAAATATTTATATTTAACAGTGCTAAAACTGCAATGCAATAAATACATCCATGTAACAGATTGTTTCAAAGCATGTTTTTTTTGTGCTCTGTCAACATGTTTGTTTTGTCAGTGTTGAAGTTTCTGTTGTGGTTTGGGCAGATGCTTGGATGCGGAGACTGCAGGATTTGAATGCTGGCATTGCTATCTAGTCAATGATTTGGGGCAAACTGCTCATCTGTGTTCAAAGGTTTGTTAATGTACAAAATAAGAGTATTATACATGTCTGATAATGTTTGTTGCATTTGAATTGGAGATGCTAACTATATGGATGCTAATTATGTTTGTTTTTTGAAAACAAAATCTGCAATGTAAAGCTGTGAGTGGCAGTGTGAAGATGCCTGTAATGAGAAGGATCAGACAGAGAATTCACAGAAGAGGTCTACAACCCATTGACTTTCATTTGCATTTTAAAGTGTTRTTTTACACTAGGAGTCTGCCCTTTCTTCCACGTGCCTGATTTTTGCCTGATGTCTTACAAGATGATTTACAGTCAATGTGGCAGCAGACTCTTGCTTTTTTCAGGCTGCAGTTCTGTCCATTTAATTTACAAGTGCAAAGGACATGAATTGTTCTTTGATACTCATGCAAGTGCTTAAGGATAAGCATGCACTCAAATACTTTCCCAAATTGGAGCCAAAGCAGTTGATTAAACTGTAATGGCTATGTTCTCAGGCTGTTGGAGAGACAAGTTCTGTACTGCCAAAAAAACTTACTGAGCTTTCTTCATTGTTTTTCTACCCATAAGTTTAAAAAGTGTATACGTTTTCTAGTGTGAAAAAGCCTGTTAAAACATGATACCACTGGAACTGGAAACTTCAGTCTTCTGTGATAACGTAGCAGATTGAAGCATATATGTACTTTCTCTGGTATAGTGGGTGAGGTCAGATTGACAGGTTAAGTCCTGAGGTGGTTGTGAAGAGCTCACCCAGCCTTTTCCACCTGCTCCACTGTAAGTGCAATAATTTCTAAAGTTGCTCCAGCTGTTTTGTAGAGCAGAGGTATTTGCTTTAGTAGTGTCATTTGTAGTGTGGGGTTTTCTGCATGCAAATGACATATAGCCGATAGCATTTAAGTAGACATTTTTGTCTACTATTTTTGTCATATCCAATGAGACTACTTGCTCAAATTAATCAAAAATGATAGAGTGGTAAGAAACTGTCACGAATTCCAGTCCTGATTTTAGCTAGTAGCCTGGAGTTCTGTAAACCATATACCTCCTGTTTATGATGTTGTTTGTCCTGTTTTGGGAAAAGAGATGATGTTTTTAAAAAGAAAAACTTTGGGGAGGGTACATCCTTCTTAGCTATAAGAAGTTAGCTCTTCCCTGGTGATACCGAGGCAACATTTTCCTGATGCTATTCTTGTAGTGAGTGATATTTTATGCCAAGCAAATAGCCTGTTTCCCACAGTTCCTTATGCTCCTTGGAGAGCTCTCTCATCTTGGCATCTATGAATCTCTCTCTCATCTTTTATAACACGGGACTATCTTTAGGTTTGATTTTGTTCTCCACAGCCCCTTATGGTCTGTAAGTTCTTAAACAGTCCGTGTGATGAAGAGTATGTCAAAAAACAAAGTTTTAATAATACAGATAAGTATGTTGCTGATTCATGTGCTACATTTATGGATCAATCCGAGTGACACTCATAGCCTGTTTGGAATCTGAATAAGTATTTGAATATTTTAATATTTAAAATACAGGTATTGTTGGTTTTCTGAATTAAAGGACAATGAATATGAACTGAAGAGTTGCTAAGACACCAGCTAGGTTGGATTTTCTGATAATACCAGTCTACCTCAGTTCTGSTGATGGAGATGTAGTTTTTGTGAAGATTCACCAGGAAAGCAGCATCTCGCAAGATGAGTTTCCTTCATAGCAGCTGGGCTGGAGGCTCCGGCTTTCAACAGAAGAAGGTAATTCTTTGGAGGCTGCTGGCAGCTTTGAGGAGTTAACTCCACTTTGCTAGTGCCTTGGCCGCTTTCAGCTTCCTCCCCTTCCCCCTTTGCAATATGTGGCAAATGTAAAAGTAAATGTTTAATACAACTTCSTGAATCACCTTAAAAATTATTTTGTGTGCTAGTCATCCCCATTAGTCTCTCTGACTAGCTGRGGGGTTTGCAGTTAAGATTGCATTTAATTTGCTAGCCTCTGTTTCACTGTTTGCTGGTTCTGCCATTGCTTCCCTTCCATCTGCTTTTTTGTGTCATTACAAAAAGTAGCTGCTTCTGGGATGACTCTGTCCTTTAGGTCACTCGCTCAGTGCAGCTCTGCAGCACTGCTGCCTGATGCTTAAACGAAATTTGGATGCAGAAGTAAGTCTAGGCCTGGATACGTTGTTTCCCAAGCACYTTACCACCTTACACTGCACAAAAAGCTCACAGGTCTAGCTGTAGAACCAACCCTTTTGGATATTGCTGTTTGTGCAGATCCTCTTTTTAAGGGTGGTTTGGGAGAGAGAACAGTTCAGATTCTGATTGTAGTTCAAATCCAGATTGTATTTGTAAAGAATGATCTGTGCTAATTTACCAGCAGCTTTTATGGCACAATTTTGATGGTCTGGATTCTTCTGGGACGTGTCCAAACCCTATAGATCTTTCCCTGCCACTGGCAATCTGAGTAGGCCAAAATGGGAGCACAGAGCCCCAGCACTCACCCTGGGAAACCCATCCTGAGGAGGGGATAGACGGGCACATCAAGGGACTTCATAAGTGCACTCCTGGTGCTGTATGTTGTACCTGTCTTGTAGGAAAGGACTGGAGAAAYTTTCAGATGCTCTGAATTTGGTCTCCTCCATGGGCACTAAATCCCTGATTGTTCAGACAAGCCCCGTATGTTACCGCTCTTGATTGCTCTYTATTGGGGAGTTCATTGGCCAGACCTTCCCTTTGAGCAGAGGAAACTCAGTGATGGCAAAGTGTCTCACCGACCCTGCCAAGCCCTGTGACAGCTCTAAGGAGCAGCAAATCTGTTGTTTCCCCCRAGAAAAGGGAGTGTTAAATAAATTCAAGGTGATTGTAGAGAAAAGGCTGAAGGAAGCCTTGCTTCCACATGAAGAGRACATACTTCTGCTGCACTTTCATTGCCGTTTAGAGGACAGTGGCAGTGTATTTAATTTCAATTGCAAAATACCTGCTTGCTTTCCTTTTCCCTATTCCAACCAAGGGAAAAACTTGAAATGTTACTGTGATCCTGTTCAAATATTCCCCCCTTACACGCTCTGCTCACTTTCCACGAGGTGGCAGTAAGTTGAAGGGAAATTCGTGTGTGCTTYGCGGCTGGGGAACGAGTTCTCCAGCGACCAGCAATCAGTGCTGTACACTTGCAGCCAGCGCCTGGCAGAAAGGCACAGGCAGCACCACTAGCCCCGCTGCAACGCTGCTCTCTCCTATTAGTGTGGAATTTGTGCAACCTGCCCAACTCAAGAGTGCAGGCAAATCATGGTGTGGTCTCACCACCTTCYCCTTTCCCTGACTGCTGTGGTTGGATCAGTATGGATGGAGTAACCAATCCAGGTGTCCTCCAGATCCTGCCTGCGGCTCTGGGAGCAGGGAGGCAGTGATATCAGAGCAGTCAGAAATCCTGAATGTTTCTATGGGGTATGTGCAGGCCCAATAAGCAGCTCAGGCCCAAGAGTTTGAGTGTGTGTCAGACACAACACACTGTATGTTATTTGTACGGCAGACCCCCCAAAACGCCGCTTTCCAGCTCAATTGGATAGATCAAGTTCCCCTGCAAAAATAGTTCTGAATGGCTGAAGTAATTGTGAAAGAGCCTCTTCCTTTGGGTCAGGGGATTATGAACAGAGCTGGCAGGAACCGACCCAAAATTTGTCGCTGTCTTTTGGTTTAGGAGTATTCTCTGCAAACTGGCTGTTGAACCTTACAGCACGGCCCACAAAAGAAAGACCACGGTAGGAAAAATATCACTGTGTTTTCTGTAGAATGTATGAAGACAGAAATCCAAGACCTCTCTGGGAGGCAACTCTTAGYGGAGGAGACCATCACTGCGCCAAGGTGGAGGAGGGAGCTGCAGTGGGGAACGGTCTTTGCCAGCAAGGCTGTCTCAGGTATGTTTCCTAACAGTAGGAGTTATACACTGGTTTGGGGATAACCGCAGCAGGGAGTCCAATCGCCACCCAGCGTGGATGATGGCACTGTCTAAAAGAGACACGGGATGTGGGGCAGCAGGAGTCAGCACTGCTACGGTGGTAGACATACCGGAAAGTAGCTACAAACTGAGACTGTGAGCAGATGCTCCCGCGGCTGTAAAATAGGTAGGAGTTAGTGTACCGTGTATGGCCATAGCTTGTTTACTTAAAGGCTGAAATCATGTATCATTTATGTGCGAGCAGTACAGCGGAGTAAATGCTATAGGACAATATTCTTTGAGGATATAGATGCTTTGATAGAGTTTTCTGTAAAAACGTCAGTATAGACCTTGAAGAAAGAAACCAGCCCGCTTCCCTAGGGGGGASTCTGTGCTACCCTTTTGGGGGCAAGGCTCCGGTGGAGTAAGTTTTTCCCATCAGAGTGTGGTCAATGGAACAATCATATAACATGTTGATCAGGAAAAGGATGTGGGAGTTTGAGTGGAAAAACTGATACTATCGTGCTAGTAGCATATAGCAACAGGAAGGATGGCAAACAGGATACTATGCTGCATTAGGCAGAAAGGATACAAAACAACTCTGAGGCTGAGAAGGCTCGAGTCAGCTGAAGTCTGCATTGCGAGTGCAGAAAAAGCTGAACCAGAAAGTATTGTAGAAAGATACAGATCTTACACTTCTGTGATGGGAAGAAAGGTTCTTTGTTGGTTTCTGGGGAAGATCAGGCAAATGTTAAGTAACATCACAAAGTTCTGAAAATGATGGAAGAAATGACTAGAGGAGAACTTATTTTTAGTTGCTTGGAGGCTCCAAAATTAGAACAATAGGATGCTGAAGGAAAATAGGGAAGCCTGGCAGGATCTCCATGTGCTTGCTGGGAGGCAGTTTCAAACCCCTGGATAAAAAAGTTCAAAAAACAGTGAAGGGAATATGCTTTGACAAAGCAGCACCTCTCCTGCTAGCTGCTGCAACACCTTGTGATTATGTCTAGGGTTGGAATGTGCCTGTCCTTTTTGGAAGTTAAGGTTCTTGGTGCGGATGCTATTGGAGGTGATGCTGTGGAAAGAGACTCTTACAGTATCATTTTGACTTGTCTTTGGGTTGAATCAGTATTTTGGCATACTTGAAAAAATGATACTTGTATATGTAATACTGGTTTTGTCTAGTGGGCAGGGCTATTCTTGGACCTCATTCAGSGATTCGAGCTTCGTGGCTAAAAACCTTCTGCCAAATTTGCATGGGCAAATCTAAAAAGCAGACATCCCTTAGAGCCCAGGTGCTCCTGAATGTTTTCAGCTGGGGTTCGCTRTTTCTAAGGCCTGAATGTGAGCTGGGGCCACAGAAATAGATATGTGTAAGGACGTTCTCAACTTGCCCTCTTGCAACCACCACTAAAAATGGAATTGTTTAAATCTGAGAGCAAGGAATCATCTTTGATTTGTCCTCTTTTGGAAGACTGTCACGGGGAGATACGGTCCTATATGGAACAGGCTTTTTTCATAATGAAGTGCTAGGATCCCACATGGTGTGTGAAACAGTTACCTGGTGGGTTCATCAGGAAGACAGTGGGTTGGGAAAGGGTTACCTGGTGCACCAGCTGCATCTGCTTCTCAGGTTGCACATGTTTTTCAGTGTTTTTTTTTAAACTGGATGTTTAAAAGCTAAAACCTCTAATTGTGCAGAACATGCCTGTCCTAGCCTCCACCTACGGGCACACCTGCCACCAGCTGATCTGGTGTGACACTGCAGAACGGGCTCTTGTTCACATTCTCACGTTGACATTTTGAGCGYTTGCCAGCAGCTGGCAAACACTGTTGTGTAATGTTGCAATGCAGAAGTGAAATTGAGTGGTAGAATCCAGGTGCACTGAGATGGATTCTCTATTTAACTTGCCCTAAAACCAGCCAAATGATGCAAATTGGTATGTATTTCACTCTTTTCTAGCTCATCTTTGATGGCCAATGTGTTGCTTGTATCACAGTAACATTTGCATGTTCGTAGCATGGTTTACAAAACTACTTTGCAGCTGGCTTTGCATACACTTTTCATGTGATGACAGGCTTATACTGGTAAGATAGTGGGTATTGATTAATTTATTTTAAAAGCAACCATGTGCTTGTCATTCCTTGTTGGGTCAAAATGCTCTGAAGTCACCCATTCCTTAGCTTGCTGTTTTAATTACACAGACCCTTAAAAGAGGCTTGCGCTGTCTCCAACTATTCAAGACATGGTAAATGTTAGTGCAGCAGACTGTGAATCGCTTGCTGAGAGCCATCTCTCCCCTTGCCTCACATCTATTACCAAGTGTAAACTAATGAACAAAGACCTGGCGTTTGTCACAATATCCAGTGTAAGGGCTTTCAAAGAGTGCTGCGGGCTGACATGGAGAGATTGCAATAGGCTGCAGCCCCTGACCTCAATAAAGGCTTCAGAGAAAGCTCCTGCAAAGTTTTGCAGYACACACACAAAAAAAGAAATTCTCTCTGTAATGTAGCAGTCAGAGCMCTTTCATAGCTAAAACYACRTCAAGGCTTCTGCTGCCTTGATGGAAAYGACATCTTTGTTTTACATGTAAACACTGTTCTGCAGCATCTTTTTTGCTTCAAAACAAGGACATGTGACTTACTTACAAGATGAACATATCAGCTTATGCGAACAGTTTGACTGCAGCAAATGAGCAGGGCGTTTTGCAAGGAGGAATGGGAGAGCCGGAGTTCCCTAGGTTCCAGTCCCTGCCTTCCTGGAGGGAGCTGGGCCACTGAGGTTCCAGCTCCCCAAAGGGAGAGAAGATGCCGTCTCTAACAAAGGAAAGGTGAGAAATGGTGGAGGCTCCAGCACCTCCTTTGCTGTGAGTCAGTTTGCCCATAGAGTGGGAACAAGCAAACAATCTTYCTGGTCTTTCCTGCTGGGTCTGAGGTCCTGCATGGGCCAGACTGAGCTCAGGGGTTTAGCCCTGGGCGWGGAGGCAGTGTGCAGCACTGATCTATGGTGCAGGAGGCTGCTGAGCCTCTCTTGAGATCTGATCTTGCTGGTTGCCTGGGTTGTGCCCATTGCTCCTGCTGCCTCAGCTTGTCGCTGTGTAGCTCAGCGACGTTGAGGTTGCGCTCTGTCATGCGCCAGGTCCTTCACTGGTACGTGGCTGGTTTTGYCCAGAGCACCACCTTTTCTCTTGTCAGTCTGTAGGCCCTAAAGATAGAGACAGATCTGCTGGCTGCGCTGTGCAGTGTGCCCATATCCCACTGGAGTTCGGGAGCTGGACTGTGTTCCTGACGCCTGGAAATGCTGGGCRTTGGTTAGCAGGGAGGGCGGAGGGAGATCATTTGGCCAAAGCAGTCTGCTTCTAATTAAGTTCAAAGCTGTCACCTTGTCTTACCTTCTGCCAGCAGCCAGCCCAAGAGGTGCAACACAGGCTGTGGCTAGCTGACCCTTAGAGGCACAATGCGCCAGGAAACAGGCTCTACCCAGTGACACAGGCAGAGCAGGTAGCTCCAGACTAGTGATATATCTTTTTTCTTTCTTTTTTTTTTTTTCCCAATTTGTGTGTGTTTGTTTTTTTGCAGATATTTAAGACTTCCAAAAAGGCTGCAAGCCCTGGCTTAAGAAGTGGAAGGTGACAAACAGCTGGTTTTGACTGTCTTTCACACAGCCCAAAGATGTCCATGTGCCAAAGTTAAAAAACCCACTACCTCGCATTGGTGGCGCTCTGCTTCCACTCAGTCCCACCAGAGCTGTTAATGGAATTGGAGTACAGGTGATGAGGAAGAAAAGTCTCACTGTGACAGTTGTCTGCAGGAGACAAAAATGGAAACTGTCCCAGCAGGTAGGGAAATTCCTGCACATTGAGCTAGCCTGGAAAAACACTTCAGTGTTAGTCAAGGAAGTTCAAAGTGGAGACAGAGACTTCCTCTTCTCCTTTTTACACCTAGATATGATTTTAGAGGATGTGGTCCTCTGGCAGGAAGGGCTAGGGACAATGAGTGAACAGAGGCTTCTGCAGAAAGACATGTAAAAGAAAGAACTTAATTTCCTGGCTTTTAGGAATTTAACCCTTATTGTTCTCTCATCTTGGTTTTTGTTTGCAAATCAAAAACAGGCAAAGATTTTGGTAACCTCATAGTATCACCAACAGTTTGTTAAAAGACTAATTGCCAAGTAGCTTATGCATGTGGGACCATTAGTAATTCTGTAGCTATGCAAATTAAAACAGTGATGTATGATTTATAGCTTTAATAATGTTCTGAAGGCTCTTAAATTTTAATCACTTGCAACATCCTTTTTAATATTCAATTACTTTATTAACTAATTAGGTCACTTGCTGAAAAAGCACATAAGGCTGGTGCTATTTTAATATCAGCTGAACATCACAAAATACCTTTGAAATGGTGTAAATGGTTTATTTATTTTAAATAGATCATTAAGATACTATAATTAATACATCAATTATAGAAAAAAGACAAAAAATTGATAGATGCTAAACCACAATTGCAATGGCTTCTTGGCTTGCTTTTTCAACATTCACAGGGATGCTGAACTCAGTGAACATGGCCACTGAAGTACCTTCCTACCTAATTCATATTCAGCTGAGAGTAAGGTTCAAGATATGCTTGCTTCATTATAGATGCTTTTTGTATGAATTTAGCTTTCTGATTGATAAAAGCTCCACAAATGACCTTGAAAAGTAAAGTATTTAAAAGGACAGCCCTCCTTTACAGCCTGCTCTTTTGTCTGTTTCAAAAAAGATAAAACCAGAGCATCTTAGTCCTGCTAATGCTGGGATGAAAAGCAGAGCTCCTGAGGGAAGGAAGGTGGGTTGCTAATCACTGACCTACCTGCTGGTATTCAAAAACGGCCAGTCTCCAATCCTCATGAGAAAGTCRAACTTTGCTGGCTAGATTCACCTGTTCTCCATGTCGGGGTAAGGCAAGGATTAGATTTTGATGAGTTTTGGGAAAAAAAATCTTTCTCCTGATGCCAATAGGAAAAAGCTAGGCTAGCCTGTCTAGGGATGCTGTCAGTCTAGTGTAGGTTCTAAAAACCTCCAAAGGCTCTTCTGTGCATCAGCTGTCCAGACTCTCTCAACACATGCAGTGGATCAGGTGTCCCACGTGAGCATCCCAAAATGAGGGATGAGGGAGAGGAGGGTCTCTCCATTTGCTGTRAACTTTTTTTTTATATTTTTATTTTTTGATTTTTCCCTCCACTGCTGCAGGGCAGTGGAACGTGCCACTGCGACATTTTTTTAAGCAAGGAGATGCCCTGTTGCGGGGCAGTCTTTGCTGCCTGCTGACTGTGAGCTGGGATGACAGAGGAACGCACCAAAGGTCCAGCACTGGTTTCCTAGCTGCTAGTCCTCAAGCCAAAAAGCAGCTTCTCTTGGCCAGAAATAGAGGCTGCGACACTGCAGCAGCACCCGCACCTGAAATAAGAATAGCAAATTGTACTCCAGAAAGAAAGATGCTTGTCTGGTAGTAGAGAGGTTTACACCTCTGGTACGCACCAGCCTGTTGTGCAACGCCTTAGGTTTGAAAAGCAGAGTTTGTCAYCAGTACGGCAGCAACTCTGGGACACAGTTTGAATTTTTCTTCTGTTCTAAAACTTACTAATAAGAGCAGGAGGAATATTATTCTAGGAATTAAGTTGATCTCTTTAACAGATTTTAGCTGAAATTACATCAAAATGATGATAAATAGGGAGAACAATAGTTTTCCCTCTGGAGAAGTTGCTAGAAAAAACCTGCAGTAATTACAGAGAACTTATCTTCCCCTTTTAACTTTTCTTCTTTTTATCTTAACCAAAAACCATAACTCAAAAAAAAAGTGCTTTGTCCTGTGCTGATCTTTTTTTGCTAAATGCAAGTCCACTATTTACAACAGATGGATAGAGCTGCAGGGTGGGTGGGAGGGAAAGGTCTAAATTTCAACTTACAGAGAGAGTAACTGAGAACTAAAACTTACATGGCCTAAATCCATCTCTAAGGCATGACGCCACACGAAGTACAAGATTGGTACCTCAGGTCCACAGTACCAGAAATAAAAGATAGACATACCTATGCCACRGAGGAGAATGAAGATGAAATTCTAACTTTTCCCTAAAGAGAATTCCAACTAGTTAGCACATTTCATCAGAAATAATTACCACTGCTTCACGAGGCTAATATATAGTGTGATTACCATTGAAAAGACGCAGGTACTAGACTAACCCCTGCTGGATTTGACAGCTCCATAAAGGGGATCTGGATGCTTAAAGTAATGCTAAATCCACATTTTACAGCAGCCATCACAGGACATAAAGGTGCAGGATAATACAGTAAGATGCAAAAATTGCTATAGACTGGGACAATGTACGATGCTACATAGCTTAGAACAAGCATGGATACAACTCTTCAGGGGTCAGAGATATTTATACAGCTAAATGGGGTCGTTGTCATGATTTTTAGGAGTGTTTATTTCACTCTACAACAATCCTGTTGTACAACACAGCTCTCACTGTTCTTAATCCCCTTAGAAAGCCCCAGTTCTCAAATAGGTGCATTTTTATCACATTCCTGTAACTGTCTCCCCAGTCATTTATGCACATGATAAAATCATGTGTCTCAAATCATTTCTGTAGGAAAAAACACACCTTCTTTGTCAAACTGAACAAGAGAGWCTAGTTGGATTTGCAAATATAAGGTCACCAGTGCCTCAAATACAACTGGTACCAGGAGAAATAGGGAAGCAAAAACGCAGCAGAAACCACCTGCGAAGCGTTGTGATTTCAGCCCTCTTCCCCATCCCCCTTCCTGTAAAGCCGCAGCCCTTGCTCGTCTCAGCCACAAAGACACTGGTACCAAAGAGTCAACTGTTAACCTCCCCAGCTCGATTCAATGTGACAGTGACACTTCACAGCACATTGCATCCAATCTCATTTGAAGCTGACAAAGATTGTTTCTGTTTTATATCTATTGGTTTATTAATGGACTACAGCCTCTTAAGCAGATGCATATTCATTAGATAGCCAGCTGTTAGGAGGTTCCCAGATGTCGAAAGTAGCGCTGTCTTGGAATGCTTTTTTTTTTTCTTTTTCCTTATCATGAAACAAAGTAATTGTAGCTCTATTAAAGAGCCAGTTAATTACTGAACCAGTACCTTATGGCACATGATTAAAAAAAAAATCTGCAAATTTTTAAGGAGTAAAGATTGGTTTTTTCTTTCTTTTTTTAAATCAGAGATGAGCTGACACTTCTCTGTACTGTGTGTGYGCAGAATATCATACATACATGCAGAGACTTAGATTACTCCTGTGGGTGTAAAGAACTCTCAGCTACACCAAAGTTTTGTTAAAGGTACCTGTTTCATTTTTTTACCTACTGCAGAATTCTGTCTTACCTCTTCTCCTCCCTTATCTAATCAGCAGCCACAGAAAAACATCAGAAAGGAAAACAAACAATGGTTCTGCTTTTTAAAGGCTGCTGTATCTGAAAATCTCCGCAGCACCCCAGCTAGATAAAATGATAACCTGATCACCTAAATAAGCTGTCCAGGTTAATTTAGGAATTCCACAGGCCATGCTTTTCAGTCTTACCTGGCTTCACCTAGTTGCTTCTGCACCTTTTTTTTCCCCCTTTCATTTTTCTTCCCTTAGAGCTTTAAGAAGCAAGTTCTAGGAGTGCTGCTAGAACCATAACCATCTCCCCCCATAGCCCCCAGGAAACTATTCTCCCACTGAAACATTTGTCCAAAACTTTAGGTCAGCTCCAAATCCATACGTTTGGTTTTTGGTAATTTAAGCTGCATCTCATCCCATAGCTATGGCTTCTAAGGAGTAGTCAATATGGTGCTGCTTTCTCCCAAAGACAGAGCTGCCCTCCAATTATTAATATAGGAAGAAGAGGGCAACTGCTGACCCGATGTGGCAGGAAGAGCACCTGGGTGGAATAATTGGAAACATACAGGCAGTATCTCATTCCTTTTTTCTTTTTTTCTTTTTTGGCCAGTCAGATCTGTACCTGGAACTACTGGAACTATACAATAACTGGCAGTTCTGAACATTAACTGAAAAAGTTTCCTTTGCCATCAAATTAAATATTTTGCTTAAACCAAAGCAAAGTGTTTCAACAYGCACTAAGACTGTATGGGTTTGCCTAAAATAACTCTGAACTGTATTCAGCAATTGCTTTGAAGAAAACCAAAAAGAAGTCACATTTCCATTAAAACCTTGAATTAGAACAAAGTGAAGGTACTATACAGTGTCATATGCTATAAAAGTATTTACAGTCATACACAGATGAATGTGGAGGCAATTTTGTAGAGTGACTCCTGGAGCAAAGGCCTCAGAGAATAGAAGTGTCTTTAGATATTTGTTATCCTGTTATAGTTGATATCACCTTGAGTATACAACGCCTGCCTGCATTATGTAAACACTTCATTGATAAATCCCTCCCCCACCTCCCTTAAGCTGTGTCAGACTGTTCTTAGCTGACAGATAGAGCTGAAACAGATGCTGCTATAAATACCCTTGTTTAACTGTTCTGAATATAATTTCTTTTGTAGAACATAGTGAATGCTCAAGTTATCACTGAACCTGCACCTGTGCTGAAATTTATTACTCTATTGTACACAGCATTAAGATTTTTTTTAAAGGATTCCATAAACACGCAAAGATAAATTCAGAGCCTTTTCCTCCTCCTCTTCATAAGTACAGACATCCTTTACAAAGCATTTCCGTAATTTTATCTGAACTCTTAAGTTTAAAAGCTCCTGAATGCAGAGGTGGCAAAGTTTGCCTCTTAAAACCAGACAAGAAGAGTTAATTCCATCTGATAAATAACTCCCTGTAGACCTGAAACTCCCATGACAGCTGCTGCTTTACAGTATGRTATGTAAAGACCGTGCAACTATGCTGGCATTTGTCACAAAACTTTCAGAAATGTGCTGGTAGCCTGTGTTTTTAAACCTTGAGCACTTTGACACTACCATGATAATATGAGCACACAGATACTAGTTTTAAGAAATGCAGAAAACAACTTGTGAACAGGCCAGGTAAAGCACAAGAAAGCCAGATTTTTGCTATAGGGTGATGGGAGGAAGCCAGATGCATGCCCATGATAGGACTACKCAGCACATCAGCTAGCCACACCTGGGCTTCTCGTCAGTTTGCAGTTTAGCTGGACTTAAATTCAAAAATGAGGGAAGGACTTCTAACTGTACTAACTAATGTAGCAGCATGACTGAGGCTGTAGATTCAGTTTTTATTAGGCAGCACAATTTGCCACTACTCACATTGTAGCCTGTYTTCATTTTCATCCTGGAAAGTCATTTCTACTGTATTTATTATTTTGCTCATATCTGAAAGATTACTGATTACACATTTTATGATGTCCACCTTAAATGGTGGACCATTAAAACCAGTGTTGTTTTAAGTAAGTAGTTGCAATCCACTTTAAAACCAGACTTTATCCTAAAGATTATCCTATAGCTAAGCACTACCTTTGCCTATGATCTATGCCTTCTACACAAATCACATTCTTTTCCTCTAAACACGCAAAAATAAAACTGTYGTGCAACTGGATTCCCTTTTTTGCAGACTGAAGTTTAGCGGGAATGCACTTGGCCCATGCTCCACAGGAATCTCTCCATTTTTTTTGTTTGTTTGTTTTGATTTAAAGGACATCCTTCTCTTCCCCCCTGTAGGCAGGCTTGTTGGATAAGAAACTTCTAAGCTCTAAGMAGCCATATAACCTTTTTCATAATTAAAGATATTGGTTCATGAGAACAATGTATGAATACRGCAATGAATCTGTTCAGTACTACAGCAACTGGTCCATAAGCATAGGCACTGTGTCCCTTACATCTTAGTCAACCACCACAGAAAAATGACCAAATGTTTTCTTATTGGAGTTAGTCTAAACCCTGACACCTATATTTCCAACCAAGAGACTAATTACAATGAAGCTAAGTCATGAAAGTTCCTCTGAAGAGATCTGAACAACCTAAACAAGAATATCTTTAAACTGAAAGCCAACTATTTAGCCAGCTAAACTTAGCTTAAAAGGACAGTTACGAATAGGTTCACTCACTTAGAAGGATCTGTGCCCCTTTAGCATCACTAAGCTTATGACAGACTACAGGTCTGCTCTAACAGTTCAATTTTCCTTGCCAACCACCCACCCTCCACAACTGGCCACCTCTAATGATTTTGCATATTTGGAACCAGGTTAAATCTTTCCATATTTAGAACTAGAGGTTTTGTAGGTGATTATTCCAAAGTTTAAAGGTTTCAGAATGGGAACCGGAGCGATCTCTCATACTCGGCCGTTAAACCCTGCCTTGATTACTTTGATGTAACAACACTTGAAAGCTCCTATTCTTTGAAACTAATTTAAACACATTGAATTGTTGAAAGATTAAAAACCGCAGTCAGCTAATTACACTCACTCTCATCTCTTATTCAGCAAATGAATCACTTTTCATTACCACTTAGCTGAAGTACATGAATTTCTGCCTAATTAGAAATGTTGTAGATGGAGCATTAGCAAGGCTGGAGCGGGTCAGGATATCTTGCCTGCTTCATTTTTAATTCCTAACAGTAGAGCCAGATAGGAAAGGCTTCAGATAAGAAGTCATTAAACAATTTTAAATTATTTATAAAAATTACTTTGCCCAAATTATAATTATTTTTTTTCCCCAAATGCTCTCATAAACGTCAAATGGAATGAAAGGAAAGGCAGCCCAACATTGATTTTAATGAACATTTTAATGTTATATATAACAGAACATTATGAATACAATGGAAACAAAGTTTTATCAATTTAATAATAAAAAAGAAATCCAACATAAGAAAAGGGAGGCAATAAATTTCATACCTACAATATAGTGCTTATCCTTAGTAATATTCCCAGCTTGTGAATAGAACAATGTCTTTGTATTCCAGATTCTAGAATCATGATTCATGTGAACTTAAACACAAAATTACAGAAGGAAAAACCAAACCCCCCCCCAAAGCCTTAATTCAATCTTTTGTTTTCATTAAATCAGTAAAATCTGTGACTGCTACAGGTTTCCTTTAATAATATATATATATTTTACTCCTCTATTGGATTCCACAGCTGCTAATGCCATATTTACACAAAAGGATCATCAAATGTTGTATAAAAGCTAAGATTCAATGTTGCTGGATTAAGTAGAGTTATAGATTTATGTAACTTAACACGATGTAATTCACGTTATTTTTTGTAAGGATGCAAAAAAATGAATATTTTTGCCATTTGACTGCTGCTGACACTGTAAATCAGTGACTCCATAGGGATATTGGTGTTACAAAGGATGCTCAGTRCCACTGTATAAAGAAATGAAAATGCATTTTCTGGAGTTTCCGGAAAGGAAACCTTACAGCAGTCTTGGATAAAGCTTCTCCCAGACCTGTACTGGGTATCAGTTATAAYAGTAGAGGCATGTAGAGCCCCAGAAACGTATGGATCACCAAATTACTGAAAGAGGATTTTTACAATAAAAATTTGGGTAATATAGCAGTGTGGCTGGAACATTAGCAAAAAGTGTATGTACATTCCAGGTCCCTTTGAATTAGCCATAATCACATATGTAAGCCTTTTTGGACAAAAATATATATTCTTATAAAAAACTGATCATAGTATTTGACTGACTTCAATTGTCGATTCAGAGTGGTAGTAAAAGGAATAATCCAATTATGACAAAGCAATCAGGGAGAGGGGGAAAAAGAAAGTCAAGCTCCTCAAGAAAAAAGAAAAGTATAAAATTAGATTCAAACATTTTTACCCAACCCCCATTCCAGTCTTCCATCAAGTTTCAACATTAAAATTGGTTCTTCTACCTAGGAAAGGCTTTTGATGGTCTCAATACAAATTATTTTGCAAAATCATTTAACACATTTCTCAGAAGAACCTTTCATTTCTCCAGAATTTGAATACTAGTTATTTCAACATTTAGAAAATAGCTTTTGGTTCTTTACGTAGATACTTTTAAAGTAACTGATAAAGGAAAAAAAAAAGAGTATTGATCAGTGTTTTTTCCATCCCTTCCCAGCTATATTTGTGCAGCTAAAAATCCTTCATTCAGTCTGCCTGTTATTTATTACAATCTTTATTTGCTAAAATTGGCAAAGTTTGCAAAGGCATCTTGCTTGGGTTGTGCAGTCCCYGGAGTCATAGCAGAGGTCATAGTGATATTGGGTACCCCCATTCCTATTGTGCCTGTCAAACCCATTCCTGTGGCTGGCACTCCCATGTTCACATTTATTCCCATCATTCCTTGGTTCATCATAGGTGTAGGTCCTACAGAGGTCATCCCCATTGTACCTGTCATCACACTGGGCATTCCCATCCCCACGGGAATGGGCCCTCCCATCAACGGGCTTGTCTGGGGTCGAACAGGCATCATGTTAGGTTGAGGATTGAGGTTCACGGCTGCAAAATTTTGAGTCATGACATTCATAGGTTGTTGCATATCTATAAAAACAAAGGATGTAAAAACTTTGATCAACAGGTTCTGGTTGTTCACAGCAATTATTTATGTAATTACTTAAAATACRTAAGCATCTTTCAAAGACTTGCAGGCCAAGGATGTGGCTATTTTGCTCACTTCAGCGTTTTCTGCCATTACAAAAATCTTTAAACATATTTTATAGCAACACATGCTACTATGCATATTAAGAGTTCAAGGGATTACGAAACCTGAAATCAAGACACGGGAGTGGTGTTAAGTTCTACAGTAAAGCCCTCTAGAGTTACATAGAGATTGACAAGCTAGGTATCCAGCTATTTACAAAAGACCACTTTTGACAGAAGCACCACAGTATTTTAAGAAACATTAACATAGTAGTTTAAGAATTTTAACTAAATGTAGAAAAACCGTAATTAGCAAAACATTCCATCTTTAGAGTAACCTACTAAATCCCTAGAGAGCTCCATGTGCAAGCAAAAGAATGTATCAACAATCACTTACTTTGTTGCTGCATCATGGTATTAAGTGATGGCTGCTGAGGTTTGGAAGGCTGCATCCCAGGTACTAAATTGTCCAAACTGATATTTACACTGGGATCTGACCAAGTTGAGGGTAAAGTTTTGTTTGCATTTTTCTGGACCATCTCTGTGCTTGGGTTATAAAGAGAGTTAGGCTTTGGCATCATAGTGTTCACACTTTGCAGAGGCTAAAAGAGAAAAAGAAAGTTTATTGGGATACCACATGCTCAAAACCTGTGGGCTTCAGGACTACAACAATGAGAATTCATCTTTTCACAGAAGATAAAAAGCCAAAGAGATTATCTTTAGCCATGAACTTCAACTCCTTCAAAATAGTGCTGACATTAGCTGATACACCATTAGAATGGTTAAAACAGCATTTCTTAAGCTAGCACCAAGCTCCTGTATCAGGATGCAAGCTAAGGGATCATCTGCAATACAGGTTTTAACTTCAGGAACTCCCCCCACACACACCTTCTAACACCAAGTCCAACACCAAGTCAATGTGTTTTGGCTTCCAAAGCCAGTTACTCTTCATTGAAGCAAGCTCCTCTAGGTTTTGGGCAACAGACCAGTCCTCATAGCCACCTGCCTGCAAAGTTGCCTGAAGTTAGAAACCTGTAACATTCTGTGGCTAATGGCTGTAAGGTTTAAAGCATCAACCACTTTTTCCCCAACAAATCAGCAACACTTCAGACAGCAGTGAAGACCATGTCAGAGAAGACTASCTAATAAAAGATGACTTTCCAAGAATATCTGACACTTTTTCTTTTTAGGTGGTTACTAAACCATTTTTGGACAAAACACTCTTATGAAAACTGATCAGAACATCTTATATGGACTCCAGAAAGAGTGGGATGGATCCAATTTCAATGTTGTGATTAGAGAGAACGCAAGAGATTCATCAGGAAAGTCATTAGCAAACTGTGTAACAGCAGCAGCATACCTGTGACCTTGACATGGGTAAACTGATGCCCACAGCACTAGAGCTCATCATAGAGAAATTCATACTTTGTGAAGAGGTCATGGTTGCCTGGGATGGGCCCATCAAGTCAAAGAGATCAGTAGAATTTGAAGCAGCTGGAGGCTGGGCAGAAGCTGGCTGTGAGCTACTGAAGAGCTCTATAGCTGGCTGCTGTGCAGTGCTGCTGAAGAATTCTCCAGATGAAGCACTGGGACAAGGAGAAGCTTGGTTGAAGGCACTCCAGTCACCAAAGTCTCCATTTCCACTTGTTGTGCCTGAAAAAGGGTACAGTGTGAGAGGAAAGACAATAACAAAGAAAGGTAGAAGACAGAGCAAAGCACAGAACAAATGCCATATTCTTCGAACTGAAACAAATGAGAGCTGATCTGTGTCCGTCCAGATTAACATCTGCAGGTAGAACCTCCATCTGGACATCATTCCCTCTCATGAATATTCCAACAATTTTAACAAGGTAGCAAAGGAAATATGCAACACCCACGCACAGACAGAAAAAGGATGCTTGATAACATGTCACCTGTAGATGTAAGACAAGTAGGGACAGGTTTTATTAATCAAAATATGATTGAAAGATTACTTAGGAGCAGATTGAAGGCTCTAGTCAAAAAAAAGAAAAAAGAAAAACAGAGCTGACCAAATTTACCATTTTTTTCATTCAGAACTCTAATATTTTCAGAAAACAATTGTTAAGAAATCAAATTCCATCATAAAAACATACTAGTTCAAAACAAACTTGGCTACAGATAATCAGTAAGCTCTTTGTATAAAACAATAATATTGAGAGGAATAGAAGCAGAACTTTGAAAGTAAGTTACCAGGGAATTCTTATCTGAGGCAATAAGGAATAATTTATTTCCATCTTGTTAAGTGTTAATGTAAAACATAAGTTTTCCAAACTGGATTCCTAAACAATCTCTTGGCTTGAAGTAAAAATTCCATCTTGAATCTAAGAAATCTGTCAGTAGATGCTTCACTGTACTCTTAGGTCATCACTAAAACTTTGCTTCATTTCAATATACTAGGGTTTCTTTAAACAAGTGCTTAAATCAAAACACAACTTAAAGCTTTATCTGTATCCTACTGTGAAGCGCCTAACAGTATAAGCTATATATATCTATATGCACAGCTGCAATGCTACCTACTTGAAGATAACAGATGTCCACGGCCACAAAACAGTGAMCTACCAATGTGTCACAACCTTTGAGTCAATGAGAGTACATATTATCTCCCTTAAAACCCACTTGTTTTTCTACTAAAAAGTGTTATTCACAATAGTGATAGGGAGGAGAACCTTACAAAATGCATTCACAGGGAATGCTAAGAATAAAGCAACACAGAGCTGTCATTGCTAGATTATGAATCTTGTTTCAAGTCTGGGCCACTGCACAGGTCAGCTTTTTGATTATGTTATTGATACACTTGTGTATCAATACACTTCAAATGACTAAGTCAGAAGTAATATCATCACTGCRGTGAAGTAAACTGAATTCTAATGAACAGTTAAATCATCCTTTGAATTTCTTTAGATGAGCAAARGAAGATTCAAGCACGTAAAGTTGGGATAGTTGAGTCCAGTGCCRGTTTTCATGTCTAATCTATACACTGACTAGTTTTATAATGGTCATCTATGGCAATTTTCTACTGTATTTTATCTACTCAAAAGGTAGCTGTAGTAGTCTTTTACACTCTATTTATATACTTACCAACATACACCTGCCTAGACCAACTTTAATCATYTTTCAATTCTAATGCACTGGTAAAGATAGAGAAGTAGGAGAGTAAATCTGTTCACAAAAATCCAAGTATTGCCAACAATTTCAATACATGGAGTGGACTAATATTCATTAGCTTTGGGCTTAACTAGAATATCTGCTTTGATCTCCCTCACAAAGAAGGGCTATACTAGAGTATTTCAATTAGTATTACATATTAAAAATTAAAACCTACTTTAAATATTCCTGATAGATAAGTAAATGCTGAGTATGCTGCTTCTACGTTCAGACCTGTGCACTAAGCACACAATAATGGAAGCAGGGGTAAAAGGGATAAGGTTTTGCCCCTGCAGAAGAACTTCAAAGATGATTAATCAAGAAGGAAAAGATTTCTAGAGGGGCTTACGCTGTTCAAGAATGATTAATCATTTCACAGCACTCCTTGTCCCTTGCATAATGGCGATTGGAATAGATTAATCATGTTAATGCAGATAAAGGATTGTATCAATTTAGGCTGTATTAACACACAAATTATTTGCATAGTAGGCGGCTTTGTGTTTGCAAAGCAACTTAGTTTTGTCCAAGAAAGCCTGTAAAAAAATTAGAACTTTTTTTCCTGCCAAGCAAATTAAAGGTATATTAACTAATAAGTGCCCGATATAGTTTTCCTAACACAGCGAGAGAGAGATACAAACATGCTGACTAAAAGCTGGTTCGCAGGTAGATTTGCKGATAAATTTTTTCACTATTCTCTTCTCTTTCTAGACCTAATCCTACACTTGCTGAGAACTCCCAGTCACAACACTACTACTGCTCAAATTCAGCTCACAATGGCAGCCAGCTYTCCCCCCTCCCCTCCACGTTCCTTTGCAGCACTGTCCTATCTGGGTAATTCTGCAAGTTCCCAAAACATTTGGCCAATAGGAAGACAATCACTTTAGGTAGCTTCTCAGAATCTGTTAAGTCCAATTTTAAGGGAAACTGCCCAAATGCTATTTTTCGGCAGGGAGGTTGTACTGCATATGAAAGTCATAACTTGCAATACTTCCCCCTGCACCATAGTAGGCCTTCAACAGTAACCCATGCTTCACTGGAAGCTTTGGAAAYAGTTTGTCTATTCACCTCGTTACACCTCTGACAAAGCCGACWATTTTATCCCTTTAAACTATTACAATTCTTTTTTTCTTTTAAGAGATAGGTGGGATCTGAGGATATCTTCAGGGACTATCATTTTTCTAGCACAGGTGGACTGCTACTTCCCATTGCTCATGATCTTGTCTTTTTGTTCAACTTTTAGAGATGGGCGGCAAGTAGGAGTAAGCAATTATTTTATGATTTGGTTCCATGCTTCCAGCAGTACAAGAGTTCAAATTAAACTTTTAGCTAAAGTCAAAAATTCCACTGCTATTTTTCATCACTATTTAATTTACTGTCTGGCCAATATCATTAAAATTTTTAAGGCCGATCTGAACCCTCTGTACACATCTGGAAACTATGAACAGCAGCATAAAGCCTTTCTGAACATTTTTCAGTTCACAGCATTGTCACAACCAAGCAAAATGGACTACCAAGCACTTCATGCAAGTCTTGTTATCCCACAAAGCAAATAGTCTTTTTCTCTCTCTCTCTCTCACTCTTTTTTTTTTTTTTTTTTTTAAGAAAGCCTACTTGTATCTGAAAGCCTTACAAACTGTCAGATGGAGCATTAGAAAAAGAGACTACTTTTTCCTTGCAAACAGTTTAGTTGAACAACCTTACATAAAGCACTACAAAGACTACGATTGATATAAAAATCCTATCAGTACATCACCAATTTTCCTATCACTTTGGAAACACAAATACTGTCATCATGAAGCATTCATCATACTGTAGAATGCCAATGAAAACAGTTGCTTGTCCACTATTACAAAAATAGTGTGCGTTAGGCTCTTTTTAAAACTTTGTGTAATGAGTACTCTTCAGCCAGCACTTAGATCCACACTATATTTCAAGTTTTAGTAACTTTTTCACCCTAGAAGTCAYATCTTTTTTCAGTACTTTTCAAAGTAAGATTTGGAGCTATGTTTTATTATATGCCTTTATATGAACAAGGTTATATTTTAAACTTCTACCAATATATTTTTATGACAAAGTTTGGAAAAAGCTTCAGGTCTGACAAGACACATTGTGCTGTACCCCACAACAGGTCTTACTGAATTTAGCACCTGTGGCCCAGTTATGTGAAAAACAGTTTGCCCCAGAAAGGGAAATGACTTTCAGTAATGCCATGTGGCAACCCCTCTCTCTTTCTTCCCCTGAACAGCATTTCAATCTGTAAATTAATCCTACCTTGTGATGATGGGAAACTTGCTGAAGCAGCAGCTGAGCTAAAATCAGCAAATCCTCCAAATGGGTCAGTTGATCCACCTAGAAACAGAAGGAAGTGAAGTGCTGTTACAGGAGTGTGCAAAGATCCACTGCTGTAAGTGCATGAGGGATTCATGAAGAAAACCTGTCCTGTATTTGGCAAATGGATTTATTGATTCTGCTCCATAAGTCTGCACTGTTTTTCCTATTCACCATATTTTATATACACATGCCTGAACACCACCAAACTGGATTATTCCCAACAGTATTGCAACAGTTGGGATCTTTTTTCCCCTAGGAAAAAAATGAAAGATACAAGTTGTGCTAACTACCTCTAAAAATACGTTTTGAAAGATTGAAAAGGTTAACATAGATTCAACTAGATAGCAATGGCACTAGTGTGGCAGTTTATGAAATTAAAACTTTGGAAGTGTAATAGGTAAAAGCCAAACACTTTTATTGGGAAAACCATTAATTTATTATGCTGCTATATCATGAAAAATTAAATGTCGTCTTATACTTAGTTATGTTACTTAAAGCATGAATGATTTTGGAATGATCTTGAATTGGGATTTCAAGGACAGCTTTGCATTTACATTTTGTTTTTTTCTTTTTTTTTTTTTTCTCCTCCCTTCCCTAAATAAGTTTGCTTCCTTTCCACAGCAGGAACATTAAGTTTTCCAGTCAGACATTTTTATACTAGCAAATAAATTATTAACTTCTGAATACAGCATAGTAATATTTTTTCATTAAAAAAAAAAAGCCAAGCTGCAAAACCTCCTCTAAGAATTATATACTGGAAAACAACAATGTTTTTTAAACCTAAAACAGAGTTGACAGCAATCAGTCAATTATTCTCACTACTGCTTTTAAACAGATACTCCACTGACCTGAGAAAGCCAGCTTAGCTGACCTTAGTTGTTGTCCTCAAAGATTTAACCTCCAAACAGCCCYACCCTTAGAAGAAGCTGCAGCAGTTCAATTATTTTGCTTTTAGTGTTATGCGTACATTATATAGGTTACATCACAGCTGCTTAGCCTGCAGTGCTTAGAAACTAGCCAGGTGGGACTGGAACATCTGTGCTGCACTCAAACACCACCAGGGACAGCTTCCAACATCTGGTGCCATTTCTGAATTGTCTTATCGCTGCAAGACATTCTGCCCCATCTGCTGCTCTCAACTGGGTTAATTAAACTAGAACCATCTCCTTTTTAATAAATGGCTAGCAGTAATAAAAGGAACCATTCACTTTCTAATACATGTGTACTTGTATTTCTTTTTAATGTTATTTTACTGTAGACAGTGCCAGCAAGGCGACTATTCTTCCAAGGGGAAATGGCATTTTCTTGCAGTGTGTGTAGCATATGATATAAAACGAGAGAAGGGAATGCAAGGACAGTCTTAGAATTTCAGAGACACATCACTACCGTAGTTTTTAACCACCTTTTCAAAAGGGAAGGTATTTCACACAAAAAATTCGTCATAACAATTTCTGAAGTGATCTACTAAGTACCTTATGTAAATTGACATAGAAGTTTTACATTGAGTACAATCTAAAAATGAAAAGGGTAGGATAAGCCAGTGAAATATTAAGCAAAAAGCTGTGTTGATTATGTTTACTCTGTCCAGYGCAATTAACATTTTCATAGCTTTTTTTCATGTGCATCCCTATTACAGGGCTCAAAATAGGTTAATGGTTTGGGGGTTTTATRTGCACAATGAGCAAAGAGGCCGCGGTCTCAAATTCTATCAGGCCACATCCTCAAAATCAACGTTCTCATAGCATGCCTATTATTCCTGGGCTGTTAGTCAAAGTGTCTAGGGATTAATTTAATCTTGAAACCAGAACTAGGTTCAAACGTAAAATAATCCCCTAACATTCTCAGCCTAGGCAACTTTCTTCTCCATCTCTTAYTTGGCTGTTTTTAAATGAAAAAGAGATCCAGAGAAAGTGGCAGAGTATAACCTAAGTGCAATAATTCTGTAAGAAAAGGTATCATCAGATAAGATCTGAGAACCTAATCTCCCAATATCACCAAAAATTTCTTCCAGCAGGTCTAATTACAGATTCTGCATCTTCTTGCAAGAATTATGCTTTTATGGTAGCCAGTCTTTTCCCTCGCATACAAATTGCGTTGCTTTAGTAATGCGTAAACCCCCAAACCTCATCACCTTTCATTCATATCTCTGCACCTGAAAACATATATAGATGAACAAATTCTGAGTTCCTGGAATTCATAGTACTTCCCTGCCAGTTTCTTCACAGGATAGATCAAAGGCTGCATTTGACCCCTTCCCTGTGTCTTGCATGACTCTGGGAATGTTCCCACACCCTGTGCTGCAAGGAACAGTGGTCATAATGTGTGACCTGCATGTGAAGGACAGTGCTAATCTTCTCAACATGAGCTATCCTCAAAGATTCCCATGTGAGATCTGTCACTATAAATGAACCCTTTCCATCTGCCTTCCCAGGTCAGCAAAGAGGTTATTTAGCAGGACCAGCTGGTAATGCGTCTCTCCTCAACACTATTTCTAAATGTTGCTGTGAAAAAGAGGAGAGGGTGAAGGCAAAGAAAATAATAAAAGSTTTTCTACAGCAAAGAATCAAACTGATCAAAGATTCAAATACACTGAAATATGAAAGCTGCCTTAGCTTTATTTGTATGAAATACAAACACAAACAGGAAGGCTCAATTTGAAGTGAAAATTTCTGTTCTGAGTGCGATTTCTTTAAAAAGAAGAGGCTCCCATTTCTGTTTTTCCCTAATCAAGAAGGGATCAAAGGAACTGGATGTGAGCAGTTTCAGAATTGATTTGGGATAGCAATTCTGATCCTGGATCTTAAAATTCTATGGAACTCCAGTAACTCTAATGTACACGAACACCTTTGCACATGAACCTAAAGAAAAAAAAAAAAGAAAAACACAAACTTCTTCAAATTTGGGGGTGTTTTCTCTAAGCATAAAAACAGGATACATGAGGTATATTACTTCCTGATGTTTCAGAAATAAATTTTATTTTTCTAAGCCACAGACATAAACTTAATCTAATTTCTCCCAAATAAAGTATGACAAAGCTTGAAGGCTCTGCCAGAAACCAGAAATCTAATGGGAAAGAAAAGATTAAGACTAGTATTTAGTACTGAGATACAAATTATAATTAAAATGACAATTCTCCTGTGTACCACCCACCATTCTCCCCCCTGTAGCAACAGGGTTTTGATATATTTTGTTTTATTAAATATTGACAGAGTATTTTGGTATCCCAGTAATGAAAGGAATCCCATTGCCTAAGATGCTCATAATGTTGCCTTTTTTCAGGCATTATAATGAAACTATCTAGTGTGATATATTATAGGGGTTCCCACTACAGTACACAAAGAAGTGACATAACTTAGGATAGAAGTAGTCTTTACATATGTATGAATTCAGCCACCTTTGTACACGTTGGCATGAAACCATTCGACTGTCATTTTTGGTACAAAATCTCACACAATTTTGGATTTTCCTTAACAAATGCTGGATTTGAGCATTTATCATCCAATAAACACACACACGCAGTTCTACCAACAGTATGAATAAAGTCCTATACCTTGTAATAGAAGCTGCTACTTGTAATGGAGAGAAGTTACATAATAGGTCTCTTATCTAAAAGAGGCACATACTCATATTTAATCCTCTATTCAAAGTAATCTCCTAATAAAGATTCTGCCCACAGTTACCTATCTTCCAGCTGTGCCATTAGATCACAGAGGCATGAAAGAATACCTTTAATGTTGCATACTAGCCATAAAACTGTTGATATTAATGACATGCAAGCACAGCAACAAGTCTGTAAATTTGGGACTTTTAAAAGCAAACAAGCTCCCCCAAATCCATTGTCAATCCTGTAAGCAAAACACCAAAACCTAAACTCCTAAAACTTCTGCAGTTTSAGAGTTGAAGGGCAAGCTGACATGAATATTAATAGCCTTAAAAATTCAGCTTTATATTTAAAGAGTTAAAATACTTGTAAAAGTATTTTACAATGAACAGTTTTACTTTCAGGCAGCAATTTTATTTTGGCATTAAGGTTAGGATCAATCAATGGCCAAGGTAACACAAGATAAAGAAACAAGTCTATACTTAAGATGAAGGCTTATATGAAAATCATCCATTTCCACAGCTGCCTAGCCCTTTAATTGCACTATAAGGAATGCTTAAATCTAGGTGGATTTCATTTGCTTTTAGATTTTAATTAAAAATAACTGCATTACAAACAGTTTCTGACATACTGATCAGGCAGTTAATCTTTGTGCTGCTAGCTTTAATCCCATGCAACAGCACAAAGAATGTTTACTACAAAAGGTTCTAGACAGCTCTAGAGTAATGATTTTTCAATTTATTTATTCCTCTATTTATGTAGTAGTTTTCCTCAGATAAAGTAAGTTTATCCTCAGAATTAGTTCATCAAAATATGCATTAAGAATGTAAAACCAAAATCGGCTTACCTGTTGAGACTGGCTGGCTGGTTCCATCAAACAGCAGATCAACCAGGTCATTAGATGACTTGCTGCCAGAGGGTACAGAAGCCTGAAGAAGAAATGGCACAATCTTTCCTCACCCCTAGCCAACTCTTTTAAAGAAAGAAATCTATTTGGTGCATCCTTTATTGGCGCTTGCCATTTAAACTGCACATCCACTTCTGCCCAAAGTTTGTACAAGAAAAATCAAAAATCCAGAACTAAACTTATACATCATTTCTTCAAGGATAAGAGTTCTCCCATTCAGAAAACAGGACCATAGAAAAATATTTAGCACTTGTACAGCTCTTCTCACAGTGATTAGGATTAAGAAGAGTGCAAAGAGACAGAGGAAAGAGTAATAATTTATCTATTCTACTATCATGAAGATTAAATCTCTCCTGAAAAAAAGCAGATAAAATTCAAGTAGGACAGAATATTCCACTTGATGATAGTTTTAAAACCCCTGGAATATCTAAATATACGCGAGTGGAAAACTACTTGATTAATACAAGCAAGCATAGCAAAACATGCCGTGAAAATAATCCAGGCATATCTGTAATTAAGATATGCTGAACGGAAGTTTGAATTCAAACAAGTTCAGAAAGCTACACAGATAACTCAAAAATGACTTTGTTAAAATGCCAGATGTATTACTTGCAGTGACTTACAGCAGTCTAAAAGGTATGTAGTTGTAAGTTGTTGTGAAATACGAAGTTTGAAATCCAAGTATTTGCCTATTACAAAATCAACAAACATCGCTTATCTTAAATGACTTTCTGGGAAGTTTTTCGGAGAGATGGCAGATTTGGCTTTGAAACCAGTCACTGGAGCCTGCCTAAATTCCAGATCAACACAACCAGTGGCTCAGTCTTCTTTCTGATAACTGAAGAGCTTGATAATTTGGCAGTAAGTCTGCAGGTTCAGGCAATCTTTCACAGTTAAGGCCAAGATTTTCACTTTGCTAAAGAGTAAATGTGGTAATGCCTTTATTAAAAAAACCAAAATGCAAAAAAGGTGTGCTACATCTTAAAACACAGAAGAGGCATCTATATAATTTAACTATTTCACAGCTTTTGAAAAACCCCACCTTACTATTTTTGATAAAATACAATTTTGCTATGAAGCCTTCAGGGTAAGTATTTCTAACATTGTCTCCGAGTTTAGAAGAAAATAGATTCCAAAGTCATGTTTTATTCTGCTCTCCTGCTGCCTTACCTTTCCTGTAGGCTGTGCAGTATGAGCAGCATTCTGTTCTGGGCTTGCTTTATCCCCTGTATAATGTGCCGCTGCTCCCAAGTCAATGGTTTTCGAAGGATTTGCTGTGCGTTTTTGTCTGATAGTAATTTCTGTAGCCTGTGTAATATGGATATGCTTGGCTGTTACGCTCTCTTCTTCATCCTTAAATTCTGCTTTGGGAGATTTACCTCTTCTCGATTTTTCCTCATCACTGTCACTAGAAAAACAAAAGCAATAAAAAAAAATCATCATTTTCATTACTTCTCAGTTAATTCAGTGGACAATTCTGATTAGGTCACAAGAGTTTTGATTACTGTAGTTCCATATAGTGATGGTTCATAATCAGAAGAAATAATACTTCTTACATTCAATAATGTTTTACCCTTCCATCATGCATCATAAAGACAATATAGCACTACACCTATTATACACATAAAGGGAAAGAAATAAGGTGTGCTGTTCAGTGTTACACAGCAAGTCCGTGCCAGAAGGTAATAGGAAATCAGTGTTTAAATCTAGTTATTTTAGTTACCATCTGACAGGAGCTCCCCCACACATTTATATAACACTTCAGAGATAAAAAGTAAAGTTGGCAAGTTTGCTGAATACTTGCACCAAGACAGAAAGCAGTGAGACAAAAGGTACTATCCTTCAAATTTCAAGAAAGCCACTCCTATTCCAACTCATTTCTCTTTTCAGGTAAGCAGGCTTTTATTTTCTTTAGAATGTTTGTGGAAAAAGTGTTTACAGAATCAGGCAATGCTGCTATTCAGTTTCCAGAGAACACACATTTATTCTTAGAATGTAAAAGAACAAAAGCATCACCATTTTACATGAAAACTTTTTGGATACCACTGGGTAATATTTGTTTAGTCTGTTAAATTTTCTGCTCTTACATTTTTAAGCCTGTTTATCACAAAAAAGGCACAATGCTCCTCCAACTCCCCAACAGTCATATTGCCTTTTATCATCAGGATGAGATTTGTACGTAACAGTGAAAATTGCTGTAGAGAAAGCTAAAATATATTGAAAGTTATTTTGAAATAGCAATTCCCTTTTGGGCACACAGTTGAAAATGGAAGGTTTTTTTATTTTAATAATGCATCAGAATACTAAAACTGCAAAATTTAAGAAAGGCTGTCCCTTTGTCAGCGGGAATACGACAGTAACTACAATATACTCTGGAGGGTAGCCTTTGTTCTCCATTAACAATAGTGGGCTTTTTGGAATACATTGCATGTGTCTCGTTTCCTCTATGCATATTACCTACTCATCACTGGGGATGGCTCAATTCATTAACATTAGTGAATATAAATGCCCAATGTTCCCATTTGTTAAAAAAGAAAAAGAAAGGAAAAAGTACAGCTGCAGGCCAACCGAGTGACTACTAGCATTAGCTTGAGCCAGCCATAGACAAGTGGACTCAAACATCACCACGTAACCTTATACATCCAAGGCACTTCAACCCTGACTTGCTAACAGGCTAATCCAGTTCTCAGTTCCTGTGCGTAGGCTTTCACTGCTTATGCGCTCAAATAAATACGATGGGACCCCAACCACATTTTGGTTGAGACATCAGGGTTTTAATAAAAGCTCCCATCATATTAGCAAAGTACATCATCCCACACTCCTCTGAGGCTTTTAGAATGGAASGTACTTCACATTCTTAAAAGGCAAAGACCAGGGCAGTCGCATTGAAAACTCAGCCCCTAAAACCTGCTGCAATATAGCTGTCATCACTGCAGAGGCTGCCTGCTCCGCACACGCATTCTGTGGCTTGAGGAAGTGACTGACAAGCATCAAACTCTGATCAATACATTTATTGCAACAGAACTGGTAGCGATTAATCTCACTAATGTAAGAATGAGAGTAAGTGACTCAAGTGATCTACAGCAAAATGTCTAAAAGCTTTTGAGAAAGGAAATTAAACATGTATGCCAGAATATAGGACAAACATTACAATACTCAATTTTCTCTGACAAGCTGTACCGCTTCAAAACTGTCTCAGGAGATCTGTCRTGTGTTTCCTCCCCACTTCTTTAATGGTCACATTAACAGCAATGAAACATTATAGATTAATGTTCCCTTTAAGTGTTTATTACGCCCCGAATAGTAAAATTGCAGTGCTTCATCTAGGAATTGCAGAATGAACAAAAAAATAAAGTTATAGGTAGTACTGTACCAAGCGTACGCTACAAACTGTTGTTTTGAACAACATTCCTTAAAGCAGTAGTTTACAGATAATTTATGGGGGCAGGGTTAGCTCAGTTGCTTAGAACATGATGCTGCTAATGCCAAGGTTGTGGGTTCAATCCCCGTATGGGCTACGCTGAGGGTTGGACTAGATCTCCAGAGGTCCCTTCCCATTTTACCGTTCTATGATTCTATGATTTGACCATCTAAAATGTAACCTGCTGCAAAGCTAATGCTCCACATGGAAGTCACCTTTAAAAAAAACACAGCTGTTGCATCCTTTTATAGGAGTACCACAAAATGTTTTGCTTCTTTTCTATCCTGTTATCTGTATTAACTGTTATGAACGCTGGAAAAACAAAGATTGATGGAGAGTTTAAGAGTTGTTACTTTTTTTCGTAACGTTTCATAAGAACATCTGTGTATCCACAAAAAAATTAAAAACTACAATTTCAAGACACAAGGCTAGAATTAGGTCAGTAATTGGTTTATTTGTCTAAGAATCATGAACTAACAAGCACTAAGAAAGAAAACCAGAGCTCTTCCTTCCCCACTGAGTATCATTTCCTGGTCTTCTCTAATTCCAAGGGGATACAYTACTGGAAGAGGACTTCAGTCCTTCACAGCAATGCAAACATTTTTCTTCTATGAGAAACTGTAGATTAGGTTTCTACAGTTAGTTGTGTGAACTGCAGTTTCACTTAAATCTGCTGTAAACTGATACCGGCTACATCACCAGTTGAGTTACTTCAGGCTTTTTTTCCCTATTTAACTCCCAGCTTTGCAAGCAGAGTTAGAAATGCAGAAGTTAGGCAGAATTCTAGAGTGTGTGTGTGTGTGTGTGTGTGTGTGTGTGTGTGTGTATATATATATACACACATACATATATATATGAGACTGTGTCATCTGAATTCTGTTAACCATTCAAAATACATGCAAATCGGGTTTATTCTGTCTTAGTGCTTCAAGACTTTTATTGGCTTTGCAGGACAAAAGAAATAATGATTTATAAAGCCATTATGTTAGAAACAACAGAACACACAAGTAGATTTGCTAGATGAGTGAGCGTCACCATTTAGTCACTTTTCCTAGGAAGACAATCACAGTAATACAAAACATCATGGCATACTAGCAGGCTACAAAAACTAGGAAATGTTTTGGAGACACTGTTTTTCGAAAAAACAAATTTGCTGCAAGTCTGGAAAAAACAGAAGTACAAGGATTTCATAAAGTATTTACAACAAAATGTTGTTGTGAGCTCAAGTCAGATATTACTAACTTTTTTCTCTATTTAATACAATTTCAATATTTAGCTTCRTACAAAATATAGTATTCAGCTAATACATTATAATATGAATTTTGAGGTTTGTTATTTATAGCAGCTTTATTTATAAACAGACATTCTATAACCTAGAGTTCAGTCATCTTAGATCCTTATGGTAACACCTCAAACTGAGGCCTTCTGTAGGAAGACACACAAATTCCAACTTCCCCAGTAAAATACCTTCTATATTGTCTAATCGGCATGCCAAGAGAAGCCAGAAGGACCCCTCAGCCTTGTACCTTAAGCAGTATTAAATAGACATACTACAGCAATCTGGATTCCTTCTTATAGCAGGACAACCTGCAACTCCCAACAACCTTCTTGCTTATTCATGTCCTTCAAAATCTCCTTTTATTTCAAATCCTTAGTTTATTATTTCAGATCTTTTACAATTTCCAAAGACAAACATCGCACCTGACATTTTGGACATCTTCCAAAAATAGAACAAAGAAAAAAGAACAAAAGTTACAAAACCCAAACTGAGACCCCCCAAAAAAAAAGCAGTTTTAGTCAGTCAAAAAGATCAATATAACTTGAAGTAGAGATGTACGGTAGGAAAATCAAAATAATCTGCTGTTAGTAAAGATTAGACTGCAAAAAGGATAGTCTAAAACACTGGAAAATGCAAGACTACTAGCACAAGCAAAAATCCAGAAGCCATAAGGCAAAGGAAGTAAGATAAATACTTGTTTACGGCACATCCTTTACATGAAATATGGCTAGTGAGCTTTACAGACTTCACATTACAAGTTGCCTTTGAAAGATAAGTACAGAAGAGTATAAAGCAATGTATCATTGTTAAACGTGAAATTGTTTACTCTTCTTCTGATCCTTTTTCTTTGTAGTCTATTGATAATAAGTTCTAAGAGGAAACCCTGATGTGTGCAAAAGTACCAGTTTTATGATTTATTAATGTTCTAGCAAGAAGGCCATATTGCCTTTTTCTCAGAAATGCTACTATTAGGATTATTTTTGATATATATGTGTGTGTGTGTGTGCACGTAAACATACATACATACGTGTGCGCATAGGTATATGTATCCCCACATGTTTTTATATTTAACATATTACTGGAAGAAAAATACTAATCAAATCTCAATGCAAATTTGAATTTTAAGCTGCTTCTCAAAAGGGAATTATTTCAATATACTTAGGCTCTTTCTCCACAGCAACTTCAGATTCTCTTAAGTCTGGACTGGATCTCCAGTTAATAAAATTCAATGCACCTGTTGAAGTAAAGTGCATTTAAAGTTCTTTCTGCAGGCAAGGCAGTACAAATTTTCTTCCATACTGAAAATAATTAATATCCAGATGTGAAATATGACAGGTTTGTTCAGAGGTTCAGCAGAAATTTAAACTATTTTCTTAGTATTGAAGTAAGTCACCTGCAGTCTGTTCTTTCTGAGATGGGCTCAGTGAAGAAGCAGTACAGAGAATAAAAGGTGCCAAGGTAGACTGAAGCAGTTTTATATCTCCTTCTTCATTAGCACTTCAGCATTCAGAGTAACTGTAGCAATGAAATGACAGCCTCAAGTATACTGGCACAAGACAGACCACTGAAATGCTGAGACAAGCAAGGGCTTAGGAAATTTCAGCCAAATTCCCTGCTTCGCCAGCAGTCATCTAAGCAAGGAGTTGTCATGGAAGGCAGCCAAGAGCAGTTAACTCTCAACAGAGCTGTTATTCTCTAAGGCCAGTAAGAGCTGCATAAAAGTCCAGAAACCAGGTATTGACCCTCAAGACATTTCCATACAGAGAAAAAGAATGGCAGAGGACTAACTAGCAATCAGAAATGTCAAAGGGCTTTATAAAAACAATTTTACCGAATAAATTCACATCAAAATAGCTCTAGTACCTGTACCTTTCTGGAGAGTCTTCTCTATCTTTCCTTCGGAACTTGCTGATAGTATCATCAATTGTGCTTCCAATTTTGTCACTTAGCTCACCTAATTTATCACTGAATGGAAACGCAGTTTTTTTATCCCATTCTTCATCCCATTTTGACTTGGGCTCAGGATCATATCTTTCACCTGTGTAAGGCATTAAGACAAGAAATAATGAAGGTAGCAGCAAAAAAAAGTGCCTGTAGTCTTTCTGGAAATCCTCTCAAGCCCCTCTCCCACATATACATAAACCTCACAAATTTTCAAAGCAATCCGAAAACTCCCACAGTGCTGAATCAACACTATTACAGCATGGCACAGCATGTAATGTCAATCATTAAGTGGCAGGAATGCAGATTCAAAGACTTTTCCTTATGATAATCACACAATCTTAATGCAGCGCACAGTATAGTGCAAGATCAGGATACTGTTGGACTCTGCTGGAGAAGCACAAGAGACAATCAATACATGCTGTATAAACAACTTACCAGAAATGCAACATGCCACTAACAGTCACTTAATGAATGATATTCCATTCTTGGCCAAGTTATATGCTAAAAGGTAAATCAAAGGCTTGTATACATTTTGACACTCATGAACACATAGCTATACCAAAATACTGGGACAAAAGCGTAAAAAGCATCTCAGTGTATGGTAATGACTTTCTGTACCTTTCTACACACAGTGATTTTGAAATCATTTTATAAAGATGAACCAAAGAAGAAGCACTAAAGCAACTTACCTTTCCCACAGCCATCAAGTACTCCAAACATGTTTCTGAACACCAGTGTCAAGACCTCTCTACTGACATCTTAGCTTATAAACAGCTGACAGGTTTATTTGAAACTAGAACATTTGCTGTTGCAAACTGATAAAGAATTTAAGTCTGGGTTTATTTAAACACTACCCCAGCCTGAGTATAATCTAGAAGAAAAAACAGCACTTAAATTCTACTAAAACTGTTGGTTTCAGTTCTATCTTAACTGTTAGAACTACAGTACACTTTACTGACTGGTATTGTAATCTTAAACCATACTTCAGTTAAAAATAAAGTAATCCAGTATGATTCAGCTTCTAGATAACAGTTTTAGGCATGAACATTTTGTATTTTGGGACATCATACACATGAAACCATTTTTTTTTCTTGTACTACTGATGAACAGGAAACAAATGAGTTCAATTCTACTATTTAAGCAGAGTAAAACTGAACAGCAGAGAGCAAGAATAGTAAAAAAATCATTACTTCAAGTTATATAAAAGTTATATTGCAGCTCAGATAACGTTCAAAATTCTTTCAATTAAGTCTTCCTTAATAAAAAGGGAAATAATGTGTTTCAGCACTGCAAAGTACAGATTTTGAACTATCTGTCTGATATCATCATATATCAGAGGACAGATTTTTCTAATCAGGGATAAAAAAAGAGACTTGCATTTAAGATCCATAAAGGACAGAGAAACATATTCAAAGTCTACCACCTATCAGACATCAGCTAGACACTCAGTGAGATATCATAGAGAAAGAAGAAATTGGTAAAAAATATACTAGTGTTAATTTTTACAGGAGTGTGAAGCGGTCTTATTTTGGTTTATGTCAGGCTCTCTCAAGCACTTTTATTAACAAATTTCTTTATGCACTAGGAATATTTTAAATAAAAGACAATAAAATTGAGAGCTCAGTATTTTGAGGATACAAAGTCTAGAGAACTGTGAGAATACAAACGTTCTCTATTTAAATGACTACAATTTAATTTAGAAGTCTGACCTAGTAAAGAAAACTTGTTCGAGGCTGGTGAAAAGTTTAAGGACTTAAAGGAATAATGAAAACTTTTATCTTGTATTTCATTCTTACGGTAAAGGAACGAGTCCTTTATGTTCAAAACTTGTATGATAGCTAAAGAGCATAAGGAGAAAGACACCTACCCAGCACAGAGGATGGATCAGAACTCTGTACAAAAATCAAAAGGAGATCTCAGAGAAAGTCAGAGGGAGACCTACATAAAGTACTGACACAGTGATGCTTAAGTATTTCCTAAAACAGAAGTACCAAACTTTCAAGCAGATAGCATAAGCCTGAAAGAATATAACAAAATAAGACAGACTTATCCTGCCATGGGGATGGAGATTTCTATCTATACAGCATATGAGGAAAAATAGAAGAACATGGAAAGGTAACTGCCAAAAACAGTAGAGACCAAATCTTTACATTTCTAAGGCTCACACAGAAGAGGAAGACATAAAACATACATAATATATACACATTCACATACCCATCACTTCTCCCTCTTTGGTGCTATTTCTTATACAGATCTCATACCAAACTCTTCTCTCAAGAAAGTTGCACTGATTCTAGCAAACCAGAGCCTTGTGCCATTGTGAATATGAGAATTCATCCCTTGATAAAAGGGATCAAACAGGTTCAGGCCAAACAAAACACAGATAGAGATCAAGACTGACAGCTGGATCATGGATAACACACTGAGATACAAAAGACATAAAAGCAAGTTCAAGCTCAGATCCCTGCTCCACATTACGGTAGGCATTGGGGAGTAAGCAGGAAGCTGCACACTTGGACTTGGTAAGGAAACACATGGTACTGTTTGTATGCCTTTATCTAACCAAGGGTGTCAGACAAAGCTGTGCCCTCTCTCTACACAAATAAATTCGTTGTGTTATATCTTCTAAAACCCAGATCTGACAAAACCACATGCTGCACTGCAGAGGTAACTCAAAAACTTGGAGAAACTACTTCCATAAGGAAGTGCACATCGGATCAAGTGTACTACAGATAAATATGCTTCAGTTAAATTACTAAGACACCTAAAAATAGAAAGGTCTTCAGAAAGGTGTTCTTAAAGTGTTTCCCCCCACCGCCCCATAAAAGGCCTTAGCGATGAAGATCCTATTGAAAGTGCCAGGACCACGTTGAATACAAGATCAGCATCTTGTACAATGATGAGGGAATAGATTTTTGACTTGCCAAGGGACCCATCACACATCTTTTGCACTATTTTAAACATTCATAATTGGCTTGTTAAAAAGAGTTTAGAAATTTCTGATGTTGTTAACTTAATTGCGACCTCCTCACTAGCAGCTGCAGTTAGACAAACTTTAAAAAAAAAGACTTCTGCAACARCAGCATTCATTTTGGAATGACATGCTATCTACAGGTAAAGATGAAATAGCAAAGTTTTAGCTAAGCCAATGGATCAGTGTCCTTTCTTTTAAATAAGTTTCTAGAAAGAAAAAAAAAATTTGAAGTAATTCATTTAAATTTGTATGTAGGTTTAAAAAAGGACAAAATTAATTTACCAATAGTATCAATTCTGGAGGCTAAAGACTTCTATAGGAAAAGCATCTAAAGGAGCATTTTGGAAATTCCTGAACAGTTTATCTGTTTCTTCYTACATACTTAAACCAAGCTGAATGTGAAGATTATTAACCCATGACCAACACAACCAAGTACTCACTGTATCTGAGCCCTCCAACACTGTCCGAAGAAACCCCAATGTATTTGTCTTTGTTCTTCTTTGCCTTCTTCCTCTCTTCCCGAAGACGATCATCATCTTGAGCAAATTCAACCATTTCTTTTACCTTCTGGCGTATGTTTATACCCTGGTCTTTGCCATTTTCATCTGTATAGATAATGCAGGATAGAAGGGATGGAAAAGGGGAGAAAATGGATGAAGAAAGTAAATCAGAGGCAGTAATATTGAACATTACAAACCAACAGAAAAATAATGAGCAGTAAAGAAAAAAAGTCATATGGATACTGAGGTCCACTGCATTTGTTTAAAAGGAACCAAATACTTTGTTTCCACACAAGTTTTCATCCTTAGATAAATGAGACAGTTTTCACTGAACGCTGTATTTAGAAACATCTAAAAGTTGCTGAAGCACTGAAGATTAAGACAACTGAGATTGAAATTATATTCATCACCTCAGTATTTTAATCCTTCAAATTATAACCCTTTCGCTTAGTCTTTTTGGTTTTTGCAACTTTAATTGCTAGAATTCCCTGTCATTGCAAAACTGAAGTTACGCTTTCAGTTAGGATGCACTACAAGCTAAACGTGCTGCTTTCCCAGCCTTTTTCACATTCAAAACACACACTGGCCTTGCTGCCTTTGCACTGTAAATATTATTTGGTGGGAGGAAAGAAACCCAGCTTCAAACAGATGTGTGTGTGTTTTGGAGCTCTAACCTTTTCTTCCCATATGATTAAAGCTATTCCTTTACGGACACCACAGGGGACCAGTCTCTAGTGCATATTTTAATATAAACCCGAACACTCATGTTGTGTTGGTTCTGTTGTTATTAGCCAGTCTTTTCTGCAAGTTCTTGTCTTCACTAATTAATACTCTAGGGTCCCACGTCTTGGATTCTGCACTCTTCACACAACTGGCAACAGTCACATTCTAATTAGACTGGGGAAGCTTCTAAGCTGGTTCAGGTGACTGACAACTCCAACTACTGTTTTAATTTGCTTATAAGATTTTTCTATTGCTCACCTACAAAGTGGTAATTTTCCAGGGATCGCAAATCATAAATGTGTTCTCTGGCACTTGTAACAACACGCTCTGATCCATTCCTTATGAGGTAAGCTAGGAGCAGCAAAGACTATAAAAATACAAAGCACCTTATGATTGCATGAACAAAAGCTTTTTTTTTTTTAGTGCAATAGAAAACCAGATCTCCCCCACCACCAAATTAGAAAATAATAAAATTTTCTCCTAAGTGTTTATTATATGGCTTCACCTAGAAAAACCCCAATACTTCCCCCCTCTTTTTCCTTTTTAGGATATCAAAATTGTATTTGTTCTAGTAATAACAAATTATTACTCATCACAAGCAGCTACCTTTATCTCTTAAAACATGGCTGCAGCAATTTACAGAAAGTTGCAAAGTCACAGTGAAGTGAAACATTTTCTTTTGCCTTTTTGTAAGGCATAATTCTTAAGTGTTTTACTGAAAAGTAAGTCCTACAGAAATACATAAAGCCTTCTGCAGGATACAATGGATATACCAAACTGCAATTCAGGACAATTTTAAACAAGTTACAAAAAATGAAGTTTACGTAATTCAGTTGTAATTTTTTTCCTTTATAATTTTTATTTAAAGAAGAAAAATGCTCTATGCAAAGTAGTGCCTTTATCAGCTAAGTATCATTATATTGCAACCTATTCAAAGCTGATAAGCAATTCCAARCAGTCTTTATAACATTAAGTATTATGTGTGATAGCATTAAATATTAATTTACATTGTACATCAGGGAAAACAATTACTATGAATACAAAACATCAAGCACCTGTGAAAAGCACAAACCTTGCCTTAGAATTAATTCTGTCTTGTTACAATCCCAGCATCAAGAAAAACAAAACACAACATAGTCCATGTAATAGACCAGTTCTAAAAAAATGAGGTTATATTTGCATTATTCAGTGAACACTGAACACCATTTGAAGTGCAACATGATAATCTTAAGCAAAAAGTTTCTGTACTACACTAATTAGCTAAAGCCAAGAAAAATGCAAATAGGACATAAAATAAAAGCCTCATACAACACAAATTTCCCTGATAGTCAAGAAGCAAATCCACTTTTTTCTTTAAGAGAATTATGAGTTGTCAGGAAAAAAGAAAAAAAAATCCAGATTAGTTTCTATCTTATTTCAGTTATCTTTAAATCCTTTCAAAAACATTTTCCTGATAAATTATTATGTTATCATGTCTCTCTCTTGGAGCGCTGCAAGAACTCCTTTGGGTAGGTTCAAAATGCGAATGTTATTTCAATACTTGAATATCAGCAAAATAATTGYCCTATTATGTTCATTAAATAGCATCTTAGAAAGATTTCTAAACCCAGAAGTTCTGCTTTTCCATACGCAGCTTTCAAAAAACAATTTTGACTTCAGTAAGAGAATTAAGCAGGTGGTTAGGAAAAAGAATTATAAACTTTAGTGGAGTAAATGGTATAGGAGTATCTGAAGAAGATACTACATCACAACGTTGTACTAACAAAGCAAAAACTATGCCCTTAGGCCAATAAAGTCTTGAATACATCCAGTTTGTATAAATACATACCTTATAAACTCTCCTCCAGTTCTTTTTATTATCTTTCAACATTCGAGTCCAAAGCATGTTCATAAGTTCTGGAAACTGTTCGTACATAAACGTAGCCCTAAAGAATTAAACAAAAGGAATAAAGAATTTATATTCACAATGGTTTGCCATAACAGCTTGTTAAGAGTCAGGGTTGACAGTAGATGGCAGGCTTGATCTAAGTCCATTCAAGTTTGATAAAATTACAAGTGAAAAGCTATCAGTATTTCTTACTCATACAGAAGTAATCTGCATACCAGCAGTACAAAAAGAAAAAAAAAACTGTAAGTCTGAGGCAGTGAAAGAACCTCCACTAGTTTATGAAGAAAACACTATTTAACATGAGTAGTCTACTAACCAGAGCAACCAGTCAAATGTGCAACTTCCAAACTCATTTTAAAGAAAGTCCAAAGAAGAATTTGACCTGTTTGGCTCCATTCAGGAAAACACTGAAAAAGCAGTTTGCAAATAAATCCTCCCCCAAAAAATCAGATACACTAAAAGCCTTATTAGACAACCTACAATAAAAATCAAGAATTAAAGATACTTTGACTACATTTTCTGCTGAAGAATTTTTAATAAATAAGGTTATGTATTAAAAAAWTTTGATCTGGAGTAACTTTCCAGCATTGTCAGTCAGCATATGGCAAAGTTATCTAGCAGCAAGTTTTGCATTCCTGTATGAAACGTTCCTTTCTTTTCTTCACCACTGAGTCAAATTATCACTTACTTGGCAATCTCTCCCATGAGTTGCCCTGAAGGTCCCCATGGATCATCATTGGTTGCTTCTCGAACCTTAGACTCTATTTCTGAATAATTCATAACCACATTGGTGCTGCAAAGGAAAAAGAATTAACACACACACAGATTAGCATCAAAACTGAGAAACACATGAAAACTTAATACTGACGCTAGTGGATACCTTAATGAGATACCTCTACAGGGTGGGAAAGAAAACATATTTAGTGCAGAAGTTACCCTGAGAACACTATATAATGTATTTAAGTTATCTTTAAGAAGGTTTTACTATTCCATTAGCCTTCAATAATACAGATAAGAAACTAGGAATTAGAGTGGAATTCAGTCCAATAAAAACTGCTTTTTGTCAAATTAAAACCAAAGCAAAATACCAAAACTAGAGTCAAGTGGTAGTTTCCCTAAGAATATATGGGTTGCTTACAGGCTCGTATCATAGAATCAGTAAGGTTGGAAGGGACCTCTGGAGATCATCTAGTCCAACCTCCCCACTCAGCAGGGTCTCCTAGAGCATGTTACACAGGGTTGCAGCCAGGCAGGCTTGAAGGAGACTCCACAACCTCTCTGGGCAACCTGGTCCAGTGCTCTGTCACTCTCACGGTGAAGAAAATTCCCCCTCACGTTCGGGCGGAACTTCCCATGGTTCAATTCCTGCCCATTGCCTCTTGTCCTGTCACACAGGACAACTGAAAAGAGTTTATCCCCATACCCCTGACACCCTCCCTTCAGGTACTTTTTACACATTGATAAGATCCCCCCTCAGTCTTCTCTTCCCCAGGCTAAACAGGCCCAGCTCTCGCAGCCGTTCCTCCTAGGGCAGGTGCTCCAGCCCTCTGATCATCTTTGTAGCCCTACGCTGGACTCTCTCCAGTAGCTCCATGTCTGTCTTGTACTGGGGAGCCCAGAAYGGGATGCAGTACTCAAGATGAGGCCTCCCCAGGGCTGGATAGAGGGGGCAGGATCACCTCCCTCGACCTGCTGGCAAACACTCTTCCTGATGCACCCCAGGAGACCATTGGCCTTCCTGGCCAGAAGGGCACATTGCTGAACAGTTATTTGCAAGAAACTTTATAACTCAGTCAGAAGCAGATACTACTTTTTTTTTTTTTTTTGAATCACAAGTGCTGCAACAAAATCTGAAGAGTATCACTACCAAACAGGTGTTAGCAAAATGATGCTTATAGAAGACTAAAGTAAGGCTGATGAGGGATTCACTAAAAAGTATATTTCCCAGCTTGAACTTATTTAATTAAGGGAAAACAGAAAAAGAAGAAAAGCTACAGAACTCTGCATGCTGATTAAAGCAATGCAAATAAGAGGAGTTCAAGCATCTTCTAGAGTTCATAGAAAAATGTAACTTTGAAAGAGGAAGCATGATTTTCCAGTATCAGATATATCAGAACAGTCAAAACGTGATTTCTTAATGAACCTCTCCCAAATTAGTAACATTCAATCACAAGCCTAGCTATTCTATTTGCCCTTTGAAAAACATCCAAATACATTTGATAACAAAATGTCATGACCTAAAAGTTCAGGTGAGAGAGGGACCAGTGTGTTTGTCTACATCTCCATTCAAACACAGAATGTTAGAAAATCCGATCTTTACTAAAGGAGTAATCTATCACCAGGAAAATGGAATTCTAACTCACATGTATTGCACAATGAAATAGCCCACTATTGTAAGGGAGCATCAATAAATGGAAGCCTGGTAGTCTCTACTTTCTCTACATCTGCTGTAGTGTACATGAAGCATTTACAAATTACTTGTTTATACCTACGCTATCAAAAGATAATTAATTCTTAAGGTATATCATACTATTAGTTTCAGAAGCTAGAACATCATCATCACTGCAAAATGACTGTTGTCAACTTGTTCAACTATTCTATAAAGCCAAATTGATTAAAATGTAGAGGAGATCCTGTGATATCATGTTGAGAAGGGTTTCAGTGTTTAAAACCCTCCTCTGAACCTGAAAGTACTAGAAGCATTTCAGAATGCTTTATAGTTATCCCTCTGCTCATACAGGAGTTGGCACAAAGCAGCATTCAAACAACAAGCATTCAACTTTATAAGGCATAAGTACAGCAAACACCTTGGAACAGGATGTATTAAACAGTAAAAACAAGAATGAGATCCCCTTAAGTCCAAAAGGGGACACAGATGATGATTATTAAAACAGAATAAAATTCCTGGACATGTTTTTGGATGCTCAGCATGAGAATTCCAGCTGTTGATCTGAAGCATTATGTTTACTCAATTTTGTATATAAAAGGGTATAAGCTACAAGACTAAAAAAATTGATCAGCAAGCTAACAGAATTTATTACAAAAAAAGCATGAAGGAACACAGCAGTAGGTATGAACAACAGCTATTAAGGTTTTAATAAATTAATTTATGCTAAATGAACTTCAAACTTCTGTTACCAACATTTTCTTTCTTATGCATAAAGATGTAAACTTTACTTCCCATATGCATGGAACTTGGGAAAAAAAAGGTGCCAGGCCTCAGCAGCATTGCAGTTTTCAGCACACTAGTTCCCTTATCCAAAGGCAAGAAAAGCCAGCAAGTTCAATGGAAAGGTTCTATTTGTTTTTATAACCACTCCCTGAGTGCTTGTTTGAGAATTTGGGGGATTATATAAAGTGAAGCATTTCCTTCATTTCTTAAGTAAAAACATTTAAGATTGGAAATTACAAAAAAAAAGGTGCAAACTTACTGCAAAAATACCAACATTAGCTATGAAGGAACTCAAAGTGCACGGCTAAAACACCATTGGGGTTGAGAGGTGGAAATTGAAGGGAAACAAGGGAAATTAAGTAATGCCCCACTTGCATCCCCCCCTCCTCCCCTCAAAAGAGATGCATTAAATCCCATTAAGTAGGAAAACATGCTGTATTTTTAAAACTATCTTGCATTAAAGATATTGTTCTCAACTACGAGAAATCTCTTTATAAATGCCAAGATGAGATCTAATGGCACAAAGCGTTCCAAAACAAAGTATCTTTAAGCTGCATTTAATTCAGCAACAAATGTAAACTTCAAGAAAAAGAAAAACTTGTATAGCTTGGCACCACTCCAGGTCACTTAAAAATAACCGTTTCTAAAAAGGTGGAAATATAGTTTTATTCTTCCTTTCCCATGTTTTCTATGGCCCTCATTCCAAGCCCTACCCATGATTCCTGTGACCTTTGCAACAAAAAAAAATAATTTACGTCCAGATGTGAAGGGAAAAAGTGACTAGTTTGATTGCCAAGACTTCCTGTGATTGATATAAATTTAATATCCGAGGACACTTTCAGACACCAGGGGGGGCTCTCTGATTAGTTTATACTGGGCAGCTTCCAGGGAATCGTGCTGGATTTCATGGACACAGTCCGCTTTGCAAACAAATGGAGATACAATAGTTAAGACTGGCAGAAGCTATTCTAGCAGTCAGTGTTTAAAATAAACTATTATCCAACAGACTACATTTGGATTTACCCCAAACTGTGAATTTAAACCCTACATAACAGGTATCTTTCAACAGAAAGATTTGCAGGAACTTTTGGCACGATGAAGACAGTGTACGTAAAAAAGTGTATTTTGAAAGTTACACCCAAAATAAAGGCATATCCAATCAATGTTAATATCAATCCATTTAACTGTCACATTCATTTCTGTTTGTGGTACATTTACTAGTCTATTTAAAATCATAGACTACTGTCAACAAGCACTGATGAACTTTTTATTCCTGATTATACTCTAAAAAGTTCTATCTGTATTGTTTCAATTATATATCATTTTAATTTCAGAAAAGCCAAGAGGGGGCACTGTCACATCTCTGTGAAACAATAAGCAGTGGTGATGGTGAATGAAATGGTGGGTTTTAATCTCTCAGCAAGAGAATGCTCAACATTAAATGCTTACATSTACGATTTACAGCAATATTAAAAAGTTAGCTCAAGTGTGAAGACTAAATTTCTCCACATGTATAAAAAGACATTAGTAAGGAATGGTCAACAGTTACAAATATGCAGTCATCTTGGACTAGATCAGACAATAAGAGATTCTTCCTGTGTTTAAAAGAAATAGTTGTGAATGCTTCTTATAAATTATATTAACATATTTTGCAATAGAATAGATGTAGCATAGATAAAACATTCTCAAAATACTAGTTTGACCCAAATCTCATCTGCATTTTGCAATGGGGCGAACCCACCTCACTTTCAAAGGATTCAACAATTTGTAAGTAACTACAAACTCCTTTAATAGTTACATTTTGAGATTTGTAAATTGAGATACAGCTGTCATCTGGATCCAGTTGTCACATCCTATAGTGTTCTTAAAAAAAANAAAGAAAGAAGCAGGGGCAAATGTGAGTGGTGAGAGGAATACAGTATGCAACTCAAATTTGATTTGAAGCAAAACTGTAATTTAGTGTTAGGGAGACTGAGCAGGCAAGGAAGAGGGAACAAGAAGGCCTACACTAGTCATACAAAACTAAGGGGATCAGAGAAACCARTGTGGTCCATCCAAAAATCTGTACAGTTGCAAGGATCCACATTAGCTTTCAAGGATAAGAGGAGAAAAAACCCTATAGGTCTGAGATAGTCTTCAGAACACTATCCTTTATGCCAGTGAAATACAGCTTGTGGACTGCCTACTTGAAAAGCGAGGCTTGCAGACTGCAGGACCACTTCACAGGATGTCATACAAAAGATGCACCTTAACAGGCTTCCTCCCACCCCCATCAGAGATGCTGAACATAGCCTACAACGTTCACACAAGAAACAGACTACCAAGAGCAATAAATGTTTCTGCAGGCAACTTCTTATATGCATGCTTGATTTCAATGTACTCCATGAGAAACCTCTGATAGCTGCATCTTGGCTCTTCTGCTAAGGCTTCTCACATTACACAGCACCATATGAATCAAGCTATTAATGCTCAGAGAGGTAGTACTAGAGAAGTTAAGGTGTATTACACTCTCAGTAACATATCACCACCTCTTCAAAGTATTTTTCCATAAAACAGTCATAAAACAAATACTTAAGAGTTTCTGTAGGGTAGAAGGAGGAAAAAAAAACCAATTTCAATACACAATGATTCTATTTTCTCAGTATTTCTACCCAAAGTTTAACAAAAACAAAAGGATACACACCACAAAAGTCACACACCTATAATTTTTAAAATAATCACAATATTGAACGTTTTGTTCTAGAGTGAACATTTTTCATTGTCTGAGATCATAAGATGTTCTCTGTAGATTCATGTGCTGTAACTGAAGTAGACTCCTCAGTTATTTGTAAGCAGCTTATCATCACTTATGTATTACATAAATTAACTATATTACTTCTAGTAACAAGTTCTGACTGGTAACATTACAGCCAGTTTCATACAAGGTTGCACCTGAACTATCCCACTTCAGTCACTGCTCGTTCCACAACAGAGAAATCTGGATCTCTGTGCCATCCCTGGAACTAGGCACGCTTTGAACAGAATGTGGAAGCACAAGGCTCTGAACATAGTCAGCAATGGAAAAAGACCCAGGACTGGGGACAAACTCAGGTCTGAAAAGTTACCAACAGGGAATCAAATCTATTTTCTCAGCTCATCTCCATTCTAAAGTTTTCCCCAAACACTAAAATTAATTGCCAAACTAACAACAAAAACATAACTATGATTCATACATAGTTCTAGCAAACCAGCTAAAGAGAAAGGTGCAGAACAATTTTTGCATTCATTAGCTTGATTAAATGTTCTGGTTAGGACCTTGGATGTAACATATGACACTGATAAGAGTAAATAGCTCAGTGCCCACAATATTCACAAAACGACTTCATGCAGATAGGTATCTCTGTCTCATGGTCCCCAGCATCTCGTATTATTCAGCTTTTTCCATAGTCAGTAGCATTTTATTCTTCTGCCACTTTGCCTATATATTCAAGTKTGTGAAATCACTGCTCAAAGCTCACTGCTGGATTTGGGGAATACTGTTCTTTTGAAGGTAGCACTGCTAAAATAAGCACGTTCATCAGGTCAGGGAACAGGTATCTACAGCGCAACATTTCAGACCCCTGAATGACAAACTGAGTAATTCATACTCATTGCTCAAAGAGCAACAGAGTCTTCAACCTGCTGAGAAGTTTAAACAGCATTTGTATAAAAACCCTGGAGTACAGAAAACAAGGGTTTTAGTTTTACTGTACATTTCAATCAGTATATATGTTACTTGGCAGTCTTTGCTTCTATGTAAACAAAGGTAGATGCATCTGTGCTAAAATATGGTAAATTACTACTACTAATTGATTTTCATTAAGGTAAGAAACCTCAACAACAGAAATGCTGTGAGAAAAAGTATATTAAATATAATGAAAGAGTAATAAATAAATATATCCATTTACTCAGAATGTAACTTTAATATTAAGGAATCAGAAAGCCTAACAACTCTTAGCCAATGTTTCTGCAAAAACTTAAAAGCCTTGAATATGCCCCAGGGCAAGAGTCAGACCACTCCATTAAAAGCATCATTAGGATTAGAGTTGTTATTGATGTGGGTGGTGTCACTGAGGACACAAGCAMAATTCTGTACATTAGATCCACAGAAGATTTGTGAAATGCCACGTCCAATCTTGTGAAAACCAAAATAAACAGAAGTCACAGAAAGGGTACATTACAACGGTTTCTTTATAGTAATGATAAAGGTATTGGATTGGACAGAGTAAGCCTAATTAGGAACACTTCTCAAACCTCTGGGAAGCTGCCCACTGTGCTGAGGGACTGAGCAGCAGGAACAAGAAACCTGGTTACACAGTTAGTTTCTTCTTTTTTTTCAAATGTATATTTCAAACCAATTATGATACCATGTATACATGGGACTCCTAAAGGCATAATATTATGCCTTTAACTATTACTCCAAGGACATCACTGGATTAGGCACCTTCTGTTTTCCTTTTTTTTTTTCTTTCTTTTTTTTTTTTTTTTTTTTTATTCTACAGCTGGGAACACTAAAACACTAGAAACTGAGATGAGAAACTTTCTACATTTTACCATCATTAACAGTTTGCAATGAGAGATCATTCTGCAAATACCTGTTTAAAGACTAAAAGCATGAAAAAAAAAGAGCATTACTCATGCATACCTTTCATATATACAGCTTAAATGTTAATGCTGTTTAAAAAAATTAATGTTGGTATTTGGGTTTTGTTTTTTTTGCTGTTTCTGTTTTTTAGTAAAAACTTGTGATCTCTTGGAAGGGGAGTGCTCTGAATGAGCATGGGTCAGCAGAAGGGCTGTTACTGTACAGTACTAGTATACTACGAAAATCTTGAAGAAATAAGATTATGTTGTATTTGCTTTGGTATCTGAAATAACTAAAAGCTAAAATATTTTTATCCTTTAAGTGATTACTATGTGTGCCTATTAAAAAGCTAATACTGCTAAACAGTCTCACATACTAATATTTTAATCTCATGCTATCTGTAATTTTCTTAGCAGCTTCTTTATTTTTAGAAAGTCTTCTCTGCATCTCCTATGACTTCAGTACTGAGCAAAAGTAACAAAATTAACTTTAAATTTAGTCCATAACAGAATGTCATTGACTCAGGAGAAAAAAAAATTCATAACCTCACTTGTTGATATAGTAAAGGAGGATATTACGGTAACAGYCTCAAAGTCTACATCCACAAAGCCCAGTAAGAATACATTAACACACCTCTATGTTATGCTTCTCAAGAYTGAATAACAAATAGATTGCTTTTCCCAATCAAAATAGGACAATGAATGACAGCATMTGAAAAATACACAGTAAAGAAATCCTGAAGTTAGAGCGTAAGGAAAGTTTGCTTTGAATCTAACTGAACAAGGAAAGACATACACAGCTGGGTCATTTATTCGTTTTCTATACCTCCATCCAAACCTTAATAAGATTTTTACAGTGAGGTACATGCATAAAAACAGGAGTATTTTTTCCACAAGGATGGTTTGTTGCCAGTATGGCAGCAACTTCAAAGCAAGCCACTGAACAAACCCAGCAGCAACTTCTGTCCGAGGCTGAGCTGAGGTTCTGCTCGTACAATTAAAATGCAGATCTTCTCTTACGGCAACAACTTTCCTCCTAAATGTTGGGTTGTCTTTCATATGAGAAGCTGGTAGTCTTCCACCGTAAGACTAGACAGCATCAACTAAGTACTGTTACCTGATACACAGTGTCTGTTTGGATAGTATTCATAAAACAAAAGAACAGCAGGTTTTCGGATTTCCCAAAACACCGTACAGGGCTGAAAACTTAGAAGTGGTGAGGAGGGAAGTATATAGCTTTGCTTTTAGAAGTTTAGGATTGCAGCACCCATATTTATTTTTTAAAAGAATGAATGGAAACACTATGAAATAATGCAAGGAAAGTGAACATTCAACAGCTGGACAGAAGACAACGCAGATACCAATAACACTTTGACAATGAGTAGTTACCCAAAAGACCCTAGCCAATATGTATACTTGCATTTAAGATTAAGCCTTTGGAGAGGGGAAACATACCTTTACCTCCATCATTCACATTGAGTCATGCATCTAAAGTATCTTTAGTATTTAAATTAAAATGTTCTTATACTGCAGGAGTGGAATTAGATGAAAAGCTTTCCAAAAGTGTTTTAAAAGTTCTTTTAAAATTAAATGACTCAAGCTTATGGTGGTTTTAACTGCTGACAGCACACAGTGAAATAATAATAATAATAATAATATCCCCAAACATTTGAATACAGGATACATCTTTCTCACTCCCAGATGCAGAAAACTCAGTATCTATGAAGTTAGTTAATTTCTAGAAGTGTTTTCATTTGCCAATTAAAAAAAGGTCATTTAATACTTATCAGGGCATGAAATATTTTTACCAGAGCATTTGAACTGGTAACCCCAAAAAACAAATGATTCAGATCCTCAGAGCACTGCCTCACAAACCGCTAGGGGCCAGCACACCATGCAAGAAACATTGCATAAAAAGTTGGATCACATCAACTACATTTATTTCTACTAGCATCAGTTGCTTTAAACTCTGAGAGATTCAAGTTGATCACTGATTCAGACTTGCGATTCAAAAAAATGAAAGGATCTAATACTGAAAACAAACCCAAATCCAAAAGATGCATCTCAGCACCACCCTGTTATTGCCTACTGTTACTCCATGTCACTACCTTAGAGAGTTCAGTAAGCAGACTGATTCATGGATAGAGGACAGAAAGAAAGACACCACGTAACCATCTGTTTTCCCAAATAGCATAATGACAAATCAGAAATGTACCTAATGTTACTGCCAATTACACAGAAAAAGAYACTAATCATCCACAAAATAAAGACAGTGTTGCTCTTCCTTTCAGTTAACTCAGATGCTAGATTTTAGCCAACAACTGTTTGTCTTAGCAAAGGCAAACTAACTAAAAAAAGTAACAAATTTTGTCCATTTTCGTTTTGCTCCTGTCAGTACTGTCACTTCTGTTATAAAACATACAGCTTAGATTTAGAGTCTTACAGATGAAACATATGGATACCAAATATGAAGCCAGTAGTCCACATTCAGCTAAGAAACAGATGGGTACCCATCTGCTAAAATACCGCAGGTTACACTGAGGTAACAGCTCAACATTAAGTGATACTTGACCATTTAAAGTTACTTAAAAAAAAAGTGCTCAGAAGTATTACAAATAGCACAACAGATAACTTAATACTTAAATACATGGTATTACAGACCTTCTAGGCAAGTTACAATTACACTTTTTTCTGACCAATACTATCACCTTTATTGCAGTACAATACAACCCTAAATACATTTGCAGTTTTTCCAAGTTAACAGTTTCATAATTTGTGGCAGATGTGCAAGGCAAACTGCACAGAAAAAGATAAGCCAAGAAAAACATCCTGATGTCCACAAATGAATTATAACTTGTGGGAGGAAGGAACTATAAAGCTATTTCCTGCACTGTACAACTTTTAATCACAAAAGAGTACCAAGTAAACAAGATAACCCAAAATCCACCACACACTTTCAAAAAAGGACGGCGACTGTAAGAACTGCAGTCTTTTACAGCACTCAGAAGATCTGTTACTCAGAAGTTACCACTGCATGTGCTGAAGTCTTCCCTTTCAAAGTTCTTCTCCATCAGAAATTACCCAACTGCAGTTTGCTATATTCTTAATTTCTTTTTTAAATTGCTATGCTATAGCTGGAGTAGTTTTTACAGATGCTGGGAACATGAGGTGACCAATTATGCAGTAGGTTTAAAGCGTATTTGGGTTAAGAAAACTTTTTCCACAGTTTATCAAGAGTGGTTCCATCTATTACAGAACCCCTGTAAGTGCTGTAAATACTTTCAAGTTATTATATAAAACCATATTATATGGTTTACACCAACAGATACATGACTGCTTTAAATACGTGAATGTGTTAACAATTGTAGGGTACCAATATATGGTGACAAATAACTTCCCTAACACAGAGAATTTTGCCAAGTTAATACTATCAATAGAGGTTTCGACCACTCCTATAAACAGCTTTTCTTCATCTAAAACTTATGTTTATTTCCCCACTCCTAGATGGATTTTTGGTCCCAAACACGCATATCCATGACATTCTTCAATCCCTAATGATTAGACAATCTTCACTTCAAACACACCTTTCAGCAGGCCTCATTTTTAGAGGCTTAATAGGTGCTGTGATTTTATTTACTATGCTTCATATTAAACCTTTATAAAGGTGACTTAACATTTTGTTATGCTAGCAAGTAGAATCAACCAAAATGTAGTTGAAATTAAGAGTACAAATAAATCATTCTTATGAGAAATCAGGGTTATCTTAAGCACAAACAACAATTTCACAAACAAATGTAAACAGCTGCCTTTCAAAAGTTCCTCTTTTCAAGGCAACATTTTTACACTTTGGTGGAACAATTACATGCTAAAACAGTAACCATTTTCCGGACAGAAAAGCAAGGCTTTTCTGGTCCTCTGCAAGACTTCTGTCTCCTTGTACCGATGTGAACAYGCACCTGGCTTATTAGATTGAAGTCACTGCTTAGTGGGCCCTATTCCTTTAGCTTTAACTGTTCCCAGAGTTGAGAGACAATATGTTTAAACAAGAGCATTTATTTGATCAAAAAGTGGAACTACAGAACTTGAATAACTTTCTGTAATTGCAGAACTAAAGATACCATATGTATTTTGCAACCAGATGACATTTATTTCTGCTCAGCCCTCAGACTTATTCACCTGCTTTGCTCATTATTTTTCATATTTTACTCTGTAAAAAGTTGCCATTAACAAAAAATATAGTTAGTTGCATCTGCTTATAGAATTCGGTCAGATCTCACTTCCTTCAAGACTGAGCCATAATCACTAGATATTTTCCAAATGCTGCATTCAATCAACTGTTTTTAGTCTGTATTTTCTTGCACTGTATACAATTTCAGCAGTAACCTTTCCTGAAAATAAAAAGCTCCAGTTTCAAGTGTTCATAATGACTTGCATAAGCCACTTTCTGAATAAAATATCTAAWACTACTTCCTTCTTTGTTCATACAAAGATACCATTTTCAAGCCCACACCTCAAGTGTTTCAAGCATGTACAGAAAACCAACAGACAAAAAGACTGTACTCCCAGTCCATGAGCTTTCAGGATTAGGGCACAGATTTATTATTATTATTATGACAAGCCTTATCCTCCTTTTAGAACAAAAAATAAAGAGGTAAAAAATTATATATTTTTTCAGAGGTCATTCAAGTTGTATTTACAGTCAACATTTATTTTTGAGCTAACACTAAACTTTCAGGCTGCATAAAACTTCAGCTCACTTGCRTACTCTAGACTTCCTCTTCTTGACCATAATGAATTTTGGGAGCGATCTTGGGACAGAGGAAGAAGAGGAGAAGAAAATCAGTGAAAAGAATATTCTATCAGTCGCTAGCTATCACGCTCCCAAAACTCTAGAACATCTTAAGTACAGAGCTCATTACACAACCATTTTCCTCCTACTTTCAAAAAATCCTTACTCTTCAGAGTATCAAAAAAATCTGTGCCATTACTACTTTAGAATGACCTCACAGATACAAAAACTCCTTTAGAAAGTCCCCTCAAATCCAAAACTGCAACTCTGAGCTATTTGTAACAGTTCAGTCGCTATTCACTTGAAATGTGTTCACTACAAAATTCCTACTAGGGTTTTCTAACACCATAAAAAGAGCACGTCATATTTCTATTATTAGTTCACAGTACCACAGCTGGTCAAGTAAAAGTCTTGAAGCCATACATGCTTGAGAGATACTAGCTGAATAGTTACAGATAAGAGATTTTACTCTGAAAAGCAGGAAAAACTACTCGATAATTACTTCACCTACGAAGAGTGCAAAACTACTAGGTGTTGCTAATCGGACTGTATTCTAAATAATCCAAACTTTCCTTACTCCAGGAATTAAGTTGGTTTTGAGTATTTATTGACAGATAGAATAGTTGGTGTAGACAGAAGAAAGGAATGCATATGCAACAATACAGGGTTTAATATTGCCAAAAATACCCTCACATTAAAGGGACTACACTTAATGATTCTTGTAGTTTCAGCTATCCCTTCAGTACAGGCTGAGTACCATTAAAACATTGCCTGAGTTTCAAATTTATTATCAATTAAGCATCATTTTAAATATAAGCTAGCTGTTCTACTAGGGAAGGTTGTTTAAAGTTTAAATAACGCAGATGCTAAAGCTTTTAACACACTGACTTGTTCTGTTCTGTGTAATCACTTTGATGCTAGTGCGCCCCAGCATTTTGCAATACGAACGCTTCCTCCACAACCATCTCAACAAAAATAAACTTGAGTAGAGATAACACCTCTAAGCAAAGAGTAAGCATCTGTTACAAGCCCTTCTCCAATCAGATCCACAGGCAAGGTACAGGTAAGCTTACCAGACCTGCCCCAAGTCCAGCCCTAAAAATCACTAGCCTTGCTCCCTCTAGCCTGCATGAGGGCTTCAATTCCTTTCAATTCCTCTCCCTGCCCCTTTAGGCTAAGGCAACCAGGGAGATGGCACAGGAGTCAAAATTGAAGAGCATCCTCCCAACACATGCCAAACACTCCCGAGTTCACAACGCAGTTTGCACTATAACCTAAGCATCCAGACCAGATCCAAAGGGGTTGCAGATTCCTTCTGCCTTCAATCCGGTTTGACTCTGTACAGCTTCAAACTTCCTCTGTGGCAGAGTCAAGCATTAGTGTCGTATTTCCTAAGAAAATCAGAGACATGCATCTCATCAACTCCAGAGTCTAGAAGTATGGTTCGAGCACTGAGTGAAGCAACCAAAAATCGAAAACCTACAGCAGCTGTTTTAATACAGCCTCATGTCCTGGAAAACATCTGAAAGAGAGGCAGATAATGCACTGGACTTTTTGGAGTGGGAGAATGGAAGGAGAAGACAATAATTTACACAAAGTTATCAAATTACAGGCTCATAACTAGTTTGTTTTTCTTCATCTAATCGAGTGTCTTTCAGCAGAACTGCAATACAGTAGATACTCAGTAGGACAGAGATACACTGGAGACTAATTTCTTCAGTATTTGTGTTCATCTAAAAAACAAATATGTAATTTACTGATCTTATTTCTAGACATTATGGATTTAGTTCCACAGTTCCTGCTGTTTGTAAACAAAAAAAAGCAAACAAAATCCACAAAACAGAAAAAGCCATACCACACACCCCAGAAGCCAAAACAAACAGCCCCCCCTCCCCTCAACTCTTCAGCATTCCTGATTTCAGGCCTTTTCCTGAAAATAATTTAAATTAAAAGAATTAGAGCTGATTGATCTCACTAGAGAAACTGATCAGCTTTTCTCAAAATTGACTGCTTACAGTCTACTGCTTACTCACAGCTAGAAGCTGAATGCAAGAATTGTTCCATGGATTAGAGCACTACATTAACTGCTATTCCCTCCAGCTGAAATACATCTAGGGTCAATGTTTCCTTTCACAGCCAGTACCAAGATCTAATCCAGAAAAGACCACTACACTTGTCAAACAATTTTAGAATGATGTGGTCTTAAAGCAAGACTGCACTGAGTACATCCAGATCCAAGAGCCTTATTTCTTGACTCTACTCCACACAACCATAAAAAAAGAACACCACTGAGACCCTTTTGTATTTCAATATCTCCAAGAATATTTCACTTTTCCTAGGAAGGAAGCTAAAGCCTCCCCTGCACCTCATCTTGCTAACAAGTGAGAACAAGAAAGCCCGTAGCTTAAAAATAATAGCAAATAATAAGACTTCAGTGTTAAAAGCTTTGCTATGAGCCACCAACATAATATTTTCATAATCTCCATGTCACTGCAAATATTCCATTATTCTGAATGCCTTTTTAGAACTTATTTAAAACATTTCACATTTTTCTGAAATAAAGTCCTGAAACACAAAAACTTTTTTTTTCATGACTAACAGAAGGAAAAAAAAAAAACAACACTTTTAATGTAAATGTGCTGTGCTCACTATTACAAAGCAGCTCTAATGGTATTAACATAAACCAGAATAAGCATACTGCTCAGGATCAAGTCAAGTCTTTCTACTTTTGTCTTTTTGACTAACTGTCTGATGAAGCAACTGATGATCATCTAAATATTTAGCCTCAATATAATGCACAGACGCGATGTTGTTTAACCTACATGGGGTAAACRAAGTCACTCACCACTATCGTGTTTCCTGCCCACACGGCCTCTCTGTCAGCCACACTGGGTGGGAGGATATCAAGTGATACAGTCCCTCTTCCTATTCTCTCTGCCCAAAGCCTTTGGCCCCAAATATTCAGTTCATAGAAACCTTTACTTATTCACAGTTTGTTCATTGATTTGGTTAACAGCAAATCTTGCTGTTTCTCTTTTCAGCCTTTCCTGTATTATTTTGTACCCAGCATATTATAGTCCCACTAATCACATTGTTTTAAAACAGGACATCGTCACAGCAGATCTATCCAAAGTTTTCTGAAAAGAAAGTATTTAAGTTCATCTACCTTATCCTTCAATCTAAAATTTGTGTAGAAATGAACACACAGTCAGTTTAGATTTTCTATTTGCACCCATTTAAATTTTATCTTCTAACTGTTCCTTACTTGACTCCTTAGTTTCCCCTCCTCCTCTTTACTGGGGGATTCAGTTTTTGTGACTTGACTTCACAAAAGGAGTCTCAAGATGTTGGTTGTTTTAACCTCTTATCAATTTGGTTCCATTTTGGCTTCAATACAACTCCTTCTTCCTGTACAAACTCCCCCATTCCACAGATCCTGATACATCTGAAACCCTCCTGCTTACATCATTTTCTTAACCACATATTAAGGCAGTTTTTCCTCCATTTGATCCTGCACACATTGCTAGCATTATTTCTGAGACTACTTGCACTTAAATTCTTATCTTTATCATCCTGCCTAAGAGCTCAAGAACCTCACTCCTACTCTTGCCAATGACACTGCTACTCACATAGACTGAAATTAGTAGTAGCTTTTCTCCAACACTTCCTAAAAGCCTATCCAAGTACATCGTAAAGTCTGTCATCTTCCTGCGCAACAGGCAAGCCGTTATTCTAGGTCTTTTTTTGGCATAAATAATGTGTTTGTGACTATATTGTTCACACCTACAGTACACCCAGGATCTCTAACCAGGAGTCCTAACCTCAAGATCGTTTTTTTGTTTGTAGACACCTATCTTTTACAATAGGTCCAATAGAATTATTTCTTTCTTTATAAGCTTGAGGCCTTCCTCCTGTGCAATTACATCAGTTAGCATCTCCTGATCAAGTAACTTTATTAAGATTATACCAAATTTATGTGGACAACGAGCTCCGGCAATCAGCAGTTTCCCACCATTTCTCCTATAGCATCTTATTACATAGGCTAAGCATGTAACTATGCAATAGTAAGTTCAGCAAGTACCTAACCTGGTCCAACAGTGTCAGAAAACTCAATTCTTTGGTGTGGTCCTGTGAGCTTAGATAAGTTCCATGGACAGATTACAATGCAAGCCACCAAAAATGTACTTTTTCAGTTACGTCAGTAAAGATACAACACTGACGCTTTGCATGCACACAGTTGGGAAGATGGGCTGTAACAGTAAGGGAGACTTTCAAATCTTAGCAATAGCATTCATATGAAAGGAAAGAAAAAGGACTATTTCTTTGATTATTTAAGTGTGTAATTCTCTTTGGCCAAATCACAGTAGTTCAACTGATACAAAAATTAGAGATGAAGCTTAAGGCACATGAAACAAGATATCATCATTATAATATTCAATATTTTATTAAAATTTTTAGATTAGTAGCTTACATTAAATAAAAAGGGTAGCTTGGCAAAAACCTGCAAGTTAACAAAAATGTATCTTTTACTCCAAGCTAACACTTTTTTGCAGGAAGTGTCTGACAAATCACATACAAACTAGCTTTCAAAATGCCAAGCAATGTTTATTTGTGAATGATAAGGACCCACTGTTTCCTCTCCTTTCATAGGTATTGTTTGTTAAACTGGTTCCTCCAGGAGATCAAGTAACTCTTCAGGCCTAAAAGGTAACAAGAGCTGTTTCCTTTTGCTAGGAGCCCCAGTTTCCAATTTCTGTCCACATACAGATGATGTCTTCAAATTAAACAATGAATTTACCACAAAGCACTTTTCAGTATGATTCAATACAGAAAAAAAGTATTTCTCACTGATTCACAGCAAGATTACTGGATTTTTACAGTCTAATGTCTGTAACTATAGAAGTAGACTATAGTTATTCTGTACATAAAAAACTGAGGCTGGCAGTTTAAAGGCTAAGAGAATCCACTTTCCAATCAGAACTCTACCAACACTAAGTTTAAATTCTCTAAAGCAATTCAGTAATGTCTTTGGTGAGACAAAGAAACTGCCATGTTACTAAGTTAGCTCACTTAGACACTAAACACCTTTGAACAGAAAGGGTTTTTTCCACCTCTTTCCATGATCAGATGGAAGAGTAATTAAAATAAGTAATCAACACAAGGAAGAATTATTAAAGATGACAGCAATCATTAAGAAATTAACTCTAATAACAGAAATAAGATACCAAGAATGAAATTTACTTTTCAGAGATCCACCCACATTAATTCCAACAAAATTACCAAAAGTTATCAAAAGCCTTTTAAGTTCAAAATGGACTTAGAGAAACCCTCAACTAAATGGTCTTATGAAACACAGAACAGCTTCCAATGATCACAGGGATTTATTTGTTTATTAAATATATAATTTTATCATGACAGAAAACACTGAGTATCTACTGTATATACATAAGATGTTTCTAGATAACTGGCAGGAGGAGGGAGGTAAAGAACCACCAACAAAAGCATATTATCGTTATGAGTTGGGATGGAGAAGAGAAAAAACAACATACTTAACTCCCAGTGGGTCTCATTATTATTACAACAGATTAAAAAAACATGCAGGTCAGTCTCATTAAACAAGTTGGATACACATTAATATTTCTAATTGTATCCCAAATGAGCCAGTTAATATCTATTAAGCATGCAGTCAGTATTTAACCGGTTAGGGTGATACAACACACTATTTGGATGAAGGGAAGGGTGAGTGTGCCAGTTTTCATGCAATTTTCTTAAAACATACAAACGCATACTAGAGATGCTGGCACTGTCTCGTTAGTTCGATTTTTATTTGTAAATCAACCACATCCAGAAATATTTAATCTATTTGAAATTAATACTCTGCATAGAATACCACTTTTACCACTTTATATCTGAAATAAATGCYCCTAGTATTTCTAGTATAATTAGCTACTCTGCACCCTGCAGAGTAACTGCAGTTCTGCAGAGTTGTTGCATCCTGAGACTACTTTCAACCTGAAAGATTTAAAGTAGAACCATGCCAGATAAACAATTACGCACTTCAAATTACAGCTTTTCTCACAAATCAGGGACTTGAGAATTAAACCAGAATGTACAGCTTTGAAAATACAATGATATGAACATGGGAAGGTTAGCACATAAGCCTGAAACAGAGCGATATACGAGAGGAACAACTAAGAAATTTACATTTAGAATTTGTGATTTTCCTTTAAGAGCATTTTTGCAAGTAACAAACCATTAATGTTGCAGTTTCAAAACTGACTTAAAGCTACCAAAAATTGCATAATCATCAAAAATGGTCCCAGCCCATCTTATCATCTTATCTGTTACCAGTGCAAGCACTTGCAGCCCCACAAACAGCTGCTTATGCAGCACCATGCAGATCCATTTGTAAACTAACCATACAAAATAAAAGGATTTTTTTAAAGCTGTATCAGCAAGCTAGTAAAAGCAAATACTGAGCTACACAACAGAAGCACAAGGAAGGGAATAACATTGAATGGTCAAGTATGAAAGTGAGACTTTTTTTTTTTTTCAACAACAGAATAATCTTAGAGCTTCTTCATCCACTTTTGAAACCACATCCTAAGGGTGTAGTTCAACTGCTAAACCTGTCTCTGCCCTCCCTTGCCCTCAGCCACTTATTCTTACCCAAATACCATTCCTTCCTTTATGCCAGTACAAATATTTGTGTGACCATAGAATCAACTATACCAGGGAACTGTTCCAGCTGAGAACTAAATTGGCAAAAACAACTGGTTAGTCTGGGGGAGATATTCTCTGATCAGGCAGAAAGTATGCTAGTGCCAGCCAAAGGGAGGCAGTGGAAATGTGCAGCCTGTGGCAGGAGGCAGACTGAAATCTCTTTCAGTATCAGTCTATGCCTACACTGACTATGAAACCATAACCTAAGATTTTCATCGCTCAGGCTGTGTTTTCATATTTCCAACAGTGCTGCTGAGGCAGTTTGAGACTTCAGGGCAACCAAGAAGGGAGACTCAGACATAAGAACATGTGTCCTCCAGTTATGCCAGCTTCAGCTGTCTCTCTCTTCTCTCCCCTCACACCTTGACACTGTCCCCTCAGGTGCACACGCGCAGCTGCATGGTAAACCAGACTAGGGAACCAGTCTAACTGAGAAACAAAAAAAACTCTGAAATCCTTCTGGGATGTTCCTCTAACCAGTTAACTGCATGGCAACCCAAACTGCCAATACTTCATAGCAAAAGATATAGGAATAAATAAATAATGAAGATCTAATCTAATATCGTTACCAAGAAAAATGCTTGAAGAATCACAGCCTGACAGCTTCCTAKAAACAGCAAACTAACAACTTTTTAAATGGTTTCACACAACTATCTTCACAAACACTTGCATTTTAAATACGTACCCAAGCTAAATTTAAGCTTACTTTTCAGAGAGGCAAAATAGAGGGACTATTTCTTCAAGAAAGGGTTGTGCTGTTCTCTTTAGAGAGACTGTAAGAGCATCCTTAATCCTTAAAATAAAACTTCCGCTACACTGCAGCTGTTTATTCCTAATGGAGTGGGTAAATAAAGCTCATGCTCCAAGTTGAAGACCACAACAACTATCAATCTTTGTCTATAACTGTGCCTCTGCTTGACCTATGCCCAGAAGATGAGGCATACTACAAGGAGCTGAAGAAAAATCAATTGCAAAACTGAATACATTATTCTCTTGGTACATTTGCTACTAATTTAGTCTTTCCTTTTCTTCCCCTGTATTAGCTCTGCATTATGAATAAAAAAAAAGTGAAGTAAGCATGTAAACAAAAAAGCAGCCTGTAAAACAAGGAACTTTAAACAGATTTATTCTATATACATCTTTGTTTTAGGAAAAAAAGGCTACTAAAGGGAGTAGTTGCTCTACTTTTTCTRAAGTCACTCACTTAAGTCAAGGATTCTCAAGATTTTTTTTAATACTGTTTTAATATTAGCTCAGAACACACACCGGTAGTTTGGAAGTTGAGGTTATACATCAAACAGCACTCTAGCAAAGTATTTGGAACACATGAAAAAACAGTTGCTTTAAATATGCTACAGAAGTTAAGAGTTTACCAGCTTGAAATGGAGCGTCTTAGAACTCCGGTTTGTGGACAAACCATGTCCCAAACTTCAGATTGAAGGAGAGAAGTTCAAAATGAAGCATACAACTTTCCTAAGGAACACCACATTTGTGCATTCTAAACCTGCCATCAAACAAGGCAAAGAGCTTAATTCATTCTCCACTATCTAGTATTTCTGTTCTTACAAGAGCTAAGCTGTTTTACATAAACACAAAAATTTAGTTGAAACTTTAAATGGAGGTATAAATGAAGTTCAAGAATCAGATTTATAATATCAAAGATTATATTTTATGACCACTACTGTTACAGTTACTTCTTTAAATAGGCAATCCTGATTACTTCCAAAGTGTTGTGAAATGCACCACTGTCTTCTGTAATTATATCTGGGGTAAGAAATAATCTAGTATTTTCTAATACACTGTACCTCACAATACAACCAAGAGAAATTAGCAGAGATCTGAGAGTTGAACACTTTGACCTTTTTGACCACAACTGAACACAGTGCTGTAGGTACAGCTCTTATCAAGCAGAAACCTAGCTTTACCTCTAGTAAAGTGACACAAAATTTTAAAGTACTTCAAATCCATAAATGTTCTAGGATACATACCATTTAGTTTCTCCGAAAACATGTGACCATTGCCTTAACTAGTATTATGCAATATACTAACTGTTTTATAATGTGTAAAAGGGCAACAATCATCTGAAAGAGCTCAAACAAAAGCACCACTTCAAGGAGTGTGCTGATGAAGCCTGTGTATTTGGTCACAACTTCCTTACACTTCAACTTATATTATTAGCTTACTTTGATTACTCTATTGATTGAATATTCAAACGGGAGAATGGTGCATCTATGTACATGAGATAATAGAGCATAATAATTTCAAAGATATTTATCACCAATACTAAATTATATGCTCTAAAAACTACAATTATTTTTACTCCTTCTTAAAGAAATAGTTAGAGCAACTCTTTTCAAAGTTAAGTGAAGCAGGAATGCCCTAAGAAATAAGGGCTATGGCAGTGGCTTACTAGATACAGCGACACACTACTGCAGAGCCAAATGATACGTTCAAATAGTCTTTCTTTGCATTCCCAGGAGTACTGCTTCTCTCAGACTGCCTGATAACTGAGCAGAGGACAAGTCCTTACAGGACTGGAGATAATAATGATGACCTTGCTCGTAATAATGATACAAAATGCTGTTGTTAGAGCAGCTATCAGCAGGACATCTCTTAAGCAGCAACAGGAGGATAGTGAAGGTTAACTATCCCTTACATAAAACAATGAAAGGGCTTACTGCTCTGAAGATCTTGCTTTTGCAAACCAAAATAAACCTTCAATACAAAGAAAACTAAATGATCCTGGAACAGGAGCAAATGAGTTTACAGTAAGGTCAGACAGCAATAAACTAGTATTAGACAGTTATGTACCCCTGTGCTGGATACCTCAGGAGAGAGATGATTTACCACTATACCTGTTATCACTGAGCCAAACCATACGATACTTTTGGTCCCTGGACAGAAAGAAAAGTGCCTGTAAACAAGAACAATTACAAGCACATTGGAAAAGAGGAAAGTAGCTGGGCAAGATGATTTAAAACTTCCAGCTGAGTAACAAGTATAATCCCACTTACACATTGGTCAAACATAAGCATACCACAGGCAGTAAGCAACTGAAAGTTACATGTAAGTCACATAACTGTAGAGTTAACTAGTAGTGTGTATTTACCATATTAATAAACACAATGTAGACATAACATGAGCTGCCACACAACAACATGAGACCACGAGCCAGCAAATCTGGTTTTAATCTTCACCAACTCACTGCAACTTGGTTCACTTGACAATTTTCTTTTTCAACATCGGTGAAGTAGGGCTAATCCAGAAATCTCTACTCCTCAGCAGAAGAACATGGATTAGTTTGCATGCTATGCTTTAAACTACAACAGCTAGAATCTGCAACTATCCAAAGCAGAAATTCACTCTACTTTGCCAAGAATTATCCTTCTCTTTACAGTGCTTCTAATGGTATGAGCTAAGGAAAATATACCCTGTTAACTAAAAGCATTTCTCGTTTAGTTTGCTGTATTAGAGCTGATTACAGTAGCTTCAATCCTTCYTTTTTCACTTACTTTAAAATAATTCCTCCTTGTACAGACATAACATCAGAACAATTGGCAGAAGACCCTAGTGCCCAACTTAAAAAAAAAAAAAAAAGGATTCTCAAGGAATATAGATTCTCAAAGGTAATAAGGTAATAAGTGCTTCTACCATTTAATGTGTGTATAAACATTACAATCAGTTTTAACCTGAGAAAAGACACCTTGGTCTCCATTTCAAGATAACTTAAAATATGTAATATTCGGACAATTCATCAACCTTGCAARATGTAGGAAAATATAGCTCTGTAACAAAAATCCCATTCTATCTTATAAGGGAGTACAAATACATTCCTGCTCAGGTACTAGAAAGCTGTGCTCAAGAGCAGTATCAGCAAGGAAGTTAGGACATAGCTATAGGGACAAATTAACCCTAACCATACTTAATTGAAAGGAGGTAGGGAAAAATAGTAGGATGGCTGTCATGTTCTTAACACTGTAAAGAAATTCACAGGCTCTCTTCTTTTCAATACTTATCCAAGAAGCTCCAAAACTCAGCTACAATTATTTCACTCACCTAAACCAATTCAAATGAGCATCTAGATTACAGTCTTTTATACATGCTCATCTATCACCTTGACCAGATTTTTAATTAGGCTATTTCTTTGCTCTCTAATGTGTGGAAGGTGCTTAGCATAAGATCTCTCATACTCTAGGTCACAAAAGCTAAATATGGTAATGAATTTTTAAAGAAAATGGCTGTAAAGTCATCACCTTGTGACACAAGCAACAATCTAATCTCTGTGGGTCCAAAGGTTAAGTTTTTCCCTCYACCTTACTTACAGCACATCCTACATACCTGGGACGGAAACTAGTTAGCCAAAACATTAAGCTATAACATCTTTTACTGACAGAGGAATTCTAAGAGAATTCCAAACAGCTTTGCCAACTATGTATGCACAGTCTTCTACGTTCAGCATAAGAACACTGAGCTAGGGTAACAGTGTACAGAAACACCGCAATAGTAGTTCACTCAGGAAAATAAACTAAGAATCACAACAGGTTCTGCTTCAAGGAAAAGGGAATATTCAAAGTCAAGGAGAGATGTGATGCCAGGTTCAAAAGATAGGCCAATAAAGCCAAGTTAATACCTCTGTGCTATGGTTAAGTTAAAAATCACTCTAACGGGGTTTCTTAATATTTCCTGTTTTCTTCTTCAAAAGTTTTCATTCTTCAGAAAAACACCCCTAAAAATTCTACATAGAATCCAAGCACTACATACTTCTCTTACAAGATTAAAGAAGGAATATTCCAGGGTGCACAAAAATTCTAGACTTCTGTATCCAGGACTCCCAAACTTGATGTCAGAGACTACAAAACCTTCTGCCAACATAGCTGTTATTACACAATAGGCTAGTTGCAGTCTTTGTTGGTTTGACATTCAAAGCACATATGCACCTATACCAACAAAAACACGGTATTTTTGTTGTAAACTGTTTCTACACCAGACATGTATTTCCAAGGTTACAGAGCTCAGAACTGGCCAGCCTGCCTCTTAAGCCTCATGCAAGCTGCTCAAATACAAGGCTTACCCTCAAGCTGCATCACAGCAGCAGGGCTGTGCACGAGCAGGGATGCCTATGTAATCTGAACCCCCTGCTGCAGGAGACAGCAGAATATCCAGGAGTGCTGTTACCTGGCCACTCAGAGACAAAGCTACAAAATTCATCCTACAATAGCAGTGTACCTCCCACCTGCAAAATGTTCTTAGAACTCATATTCCCACCAGCTATCAGAAGTATGTGGCACACTTACATAGAGTGCAGTATGTAGCTCATGAGATCAGAAGAGCACTGTGCAGGAGGTGGCCAATTTAAGCCACACGGGCTATGTGTTTATGCGGTTGACCTAACTTAAGCCTATGGCAACACAGAATTTAACAAGAAGTCTACTACACTACTTCAGCAGTGACTCAAAATTGCCACCTGACTCACCATCTCTGCATCACACAACACTGTTGAAGTGGCATAGGTTTAGTTTGCCACTGCTCAAGGAAAATGTAGAATCTACTGCTACAGCATGTAGAAGTTCATTAGAGGGCTGCATTTATTCAGTCTACCTCCCAATTCAGTTTTGACCTACTGGGCAAAAAAAGAAACTACACAAGTGAATGTTTTAAAAAGTGAAAAGCCTTTATTCACAAAATAATGTGAAATACAGAGTTTATTCCTGAAAAAAAAAAGAGAGAAAATTTAGATCTCTACCCTCTAAACTACAAGCTAGCCAGACAGAAACTTGATCTAATTCCACATGAGAAGAATGCTTGTGCACATTGCAATACCTAGGAAGAACAAGGGTAGAAAGAACTTTGACATTTGTTTAGAAACCAGAAGAATAAAGTTAGAACAAAACAACTCTTACTAGGTGCAGACAAGCTTTAAGTCTCAAACTACTTCACAATATCTAACTTTAAAAAAAAAAAAAAGAGAGATTACTGTTCAATTGCACCAAATTCTAATCAAGGCACTTTAAAACTAAAAAGGAAGGTTAGTTACATTATCAACTATTGAACAGTGAGGTTAAAAAGAGGGAGAACAATACAGATCACACTATCTTGTCATATCTTAGAACAGTTTAAATCTAATACTCTATCATGTAGTCTTTCTAAATTTTAAAGAGATAAGGGCTATGATTTTATAATACAAATAATTACATCTTATGCAGAAAAGGATGCTGACCTATACTTTGAATTTCTAGGAAATGCTACAATAAAAGTAATAGTGGTGATTCTAGTGCGGGAGAACTAGGAAGCAGAACTGACCTACTAAACTTGATTGCTCAGTTTCTATTAAATTGAAGAAAGCATGAATACTAAAAATTTCAGTAATATCAACTACAAACCTMTATTTTTATTTCATACCTTGCAGTTTTTTTCTTAACATTTTTAGGTTCATAAAACCTCTAAAGACTTTAACAGCTTATTTCACTTACTGTTTCTACTTCTTTTTAAAATACATACATACATGCACACACACACACACACATTTGCCCACAGACATCAAACTTAACAGTGACTTAATCATATTATGGTTTTCTGAACTTTTACACACCAAAAAATCTGAGAATTGTTTAATACAAGTTCTCCAACTTGACACATCTCCAATCTAACCAAGCTAACAGCCACCTAAAAGCCCACGTAATGGCAAATTGAAAACAGATGAGCAAGCTGAAGTACTATGATAAGCATCAGCTGAATACAAAACCAAGATGTAGAGTTAACACCACYATCTCCCCTCCCCCAAACTATCAAAATTTACATTTTAAGGCTATTTGCATTTTCGAAACTACTATTTAATCATGTTTCTTTCTTTTTTTTTTTTAAAGGAAAGAAAAAGTCATTCTTAAAGTTCAGTATGTCCCTGCCACAGCATCTGCGGTTATTTAAGAAGAGGCTAACATGACATAGCCCCTTCTACAGAGAATTTTGTATCTCGAGGCTTTAAGACAGAAGACATTATGACAGATCTGTACTGAACACAATTGGGACTATTGATTTTGATGCCTCTAAATGCTATACAGTTCACTTCCCTTGGATAATGTTAGCCTCTGAAATTGAAGACTGTTCAGAAGTATTTTTCCGTCATTTGAAATTACTCGCTTCTTGTGCTTGATTTAAAAATTATAAGTCTTTTCCAATRCAGATTTCGATGCATTATTTGACTTATGAAATATCTTTAAAGTAAATATTTTAAACATAGTGATAGGGTGTAGCAATGTTATATCAATCATGAATACTATCATGAATAAGTTATCATTTTTCTCCAGTTTGTTGCCCTTAAACTAACCATTCTACATACAAGTTTAAGTATTGTTTGGGAAAAAAGAAGCTGAAAAAAAATCAATGTAGGACCTCAATTTTGAAAGACTCACCTTAACTTCCAAAGCTAGGCACAACTATTAGATCACATAATCTGATCTGGTACATACTCATCTACAAAATGTCAGCCAGTTATTCCTCTAAGAGGTCCACAAACTCAGGAAAGTGTTCTGAATTTATGCCTAATATTAAATAATCCAAAGATTATTTAATGGGGCAAAATATATATTTTTAGCCACCATATCAGAATTTCCTCATGCCTTTAATCAAGAAGTGGCAGAGAAACAAAACAATAATGTCATGTTCTCAGAGCAACACAGTGATCGTGATTATTACCACTACTGCCAAGTTTACAGTGGGAGGAGGTTCTACTCAAGGAAACCAGTCTGCAAACACCTGAACTATTTAAACGTTTAAGGGCTGGGACAGAGTATTTCACCCCTCTATCATGCTCCACCTCTAAGAGGCCCAAGGGCAGTGAGTCAATCGTGGTTGCAGCAGGGACACGTCTTTAGGGAGGAAGAAAAAAAACTCAAAGGAGAATGTGGTGACTTTGGAAGCACTCTAAAAACTGACTGCTGTACAGGTGGTTCCCGACGCCCCTCCTTMTTTCTCGTGTGACACTCCCGTTTCTTCCTAAGGAGCCCTGTGGCCATGACAGGCGGCGATCCAGCTGATTTTAACGGCTCAAGTCCCAGAATGGGCACACGTCCAGCAGAACCCTGGCAGGGAAGGGGGTGCCCAAAAGAAGCTTACCAAGACCTGCCAGGGCCCACAAGAGCCGGAGAGAGAAGGGAACGGACCAGCCGCAGCGGGAAGGCCAYGGAGCACCCGCAGGGCAGGCCCCGGCTGTCAGAGGGGCCCACGCCGCGGCGGGCGGGCGGGCAGGGGCCGCGCGGGGCAGCCACCCCGGCGAGGGCGCAGGGGCCGGGACAGAGGCGGGCGAGGAAGGAGGATCACGAGGGGGCGTGAGGCGGCCGCCCCGGCGGGGGAGGGCAGCGGCCATGTTGCGGGGGGAGCGCGGGCCCCGCTGAGGGGGCTCGAGCCGCCCCGGCCCCCCGCCCCGCCCGCTCCCCGCCGTACTCACGCCTTGTCCACCAGCTCCCGCACTTTCCACATGTTGAGCATGGCGCTGACCGCGCGGAGACCTCCCCGGCCTCGCTGCCCTCCGCCGCCGGCCCCACGAGGCCCCGCTCACCGCGCTCCGGGCAGCCACCACCGCGCCAGGCCCGCTCCGGCTGGCCGCCGCCTCTGCCAGCCGCGGCACTCGGCGCCACTCCCGGAAATGGAGGACTCCCCGCCGCGACGCCTCATGGGATATGTAGTTTCCGCGCCGGCCGGGCGCGGAGGCCGGGCTGGCCTCGCAAAGCCTGCTGGGAGCCGAAAGCCGGCGGGGCGCGGAGCCTGCTGGGAAGTTTAGTCGCCGGTGAAGAGCGCGGCCTCTCAACGCAAGGCTTTCTGGGAGTCGTAGTGCGGCGGCCTTGCCCGGGGGGCGCGGTGGCCGCCTGGCCCGGCCCGGCCCGGCCCGGCCCGAGCCCTGCGCTGGGACCGAGGTTTCTGCTCTCCGCGGCTTGGGCTGCAGCCCGGCCTGACCTGCTGCCGCCTTGCGGCCCTGTCTAATGCCGGGTTAGCTTCTCGACTCGCAGCCAACAGAGGCACCAGAGAGAGTCAGTGCAAACAGCCGGTTAAACTACAAAACACAGACATAAAAATCACGTTTGAATATGGTTTTATACCCCACTTTCATTATGAGGAACTCGTGTAAGAGGAGAATTCTGTCTTTATGACTTCTTGCTTGCTGCTGACGATGTACGTGCGGCCGCGGGCACGGCCTGCTGCGGCGGCGGGGTGAAGCGTGCGGAGGGCAGCGTGACCCACCKGGCAACGCGAGTGCAGGAACCTTGTCTCCGCCGCTGAGGAGAGATCAAGTCAATTGAGAGAAAGCCAAAGAAGAATCATATGCATTAAAGCTGCCTCAGGAGAATAGTAACTGTTATAACATACTTGTCAACAAGTGTTACAATACCATCTTCAAATGTTGTATTGAACAGGAATCACAACTCCCTTGGTATAATGAAAACAGTGAAGCCAGGGAAGTGATTTTATAATCAAGATTGTCAGGCAGTTTCATTATACATTTAGTTTTATTATCTATCAACTTGTTTTCAGCATGAATTTTGAATGACTAGTCCTGAGGGACTTTTTTCTCAGAAGAGATGAAAGTCAGTCCGCTATCTGTTTGCAAGTTACAGGACATGAACAGAGTGCCTGGATATTATGGTTAGTCTATAATACATTCCTGATGTGTATTTCTTGCTTGTGAGGTAGGACTACAGTTCTACTTGTAGGCATACTATACGGACCAAATTGTAAGAGAGAATTTTAATATCAAGCCTGTGTTTCATTTTAAGAAAATTACAGAAAACATAATGTGTTTTGCCTAAAGACATATATCTGTAAATTTTTACCTTACATTTTAATTATGTTTTCAGGCACAACAGCATTTGAAAGATGAGCTGTGACTTCACTTAATGATCAAATTACAGTGAATTCTTCTGAAAATTGGTTGCTCTTTGAACTAATCAGGAAAAGGTGCAAAAGCAAACAGCTGATCAATTGCCCACTTTCTGACATCCTGCTATATCTTTTTACATAGGTACTTCTATGGTTTCTTCCAGACATGTAGGAAGTGGCGAGTGTGGATGGATCTTTCCCCAGGTACAGATTTCCCATTCTTGTTTTTTTTCGGATTTCCAGTTTTCTGTGGCTCAGGGATTTGATACCAGAGTATTGGTGCTAAAGCTTTATGTTTAAGAGCACTTGATAAAATTTGGTTTTAAATTTGGTTTTATGAATTTAACTGATTGCTGTTTGAACCTATTTGTATTTTTAACTTCCACAACATTTTGTGGCAATGAATTCTAGAATAGAGAGTTGTGTGAAAAAATGATTCTCTTCAATTTTCTGCTTAATAGTATTGCTTGTTCAAGTATTATGAGAATTAGTGTTTAATAATTTCCTATTGCTCATTTTCTTGCCAGTTGTGAATTTTTAAGATAGATCTTATGATACTTGCTACTATACTGTTTTCTTCATTGTTTCTGTGACTGTGACTCTTGTTATACCTAGTTTTTTGTTGTGCAAAAGTTGTGCTAACCATACCTTTTCAGTTCTACTGTATCTTTTTTGAAACTGAAGGGGAGGAAATAACGCTACATGTTGTATTCAATATAAAGATCACCCTAATAATATTTTCTTYTGCGTTGACAGTTCCCCTCATAAGAGTTCTTAATGCTGCTTACCTTTTTGAATGCTACAGAACACCAAGCTAGTATTTTAAACTGGAAAACAACATCTATGGTGGCTGTTTGTGGCTGTTGTAATTTTGTGTTTGACTGAACTCAGTGCCAGTTTTCCTGTGCTCATTGTCCCCTCTGCTATGTGCCTTTCCATCAGGGACTAGGAGTGATAAGATCCTTAATTTCACATGGTAACACCTGGCAAAGAAAGCAGGGTGAGGACCCTTGTTCTTCATTATCTGCCTTTCAATTTTTGTGAATAAACCAAGGACACTGGTCTTCAGGAATGGGAGAGAAGAAAAGGAATTAAGTATTTCAACTGGAGGTAGCTAATAAGCAAAGTTTCTGACTTACTATTGTTATTTTGAAATTTGGCTTCAGTCCATTTTGGATCAAAATCAAATTTCTAAATATATTTCTGATGATCTGCAAGTTCCCCAGATTCTGCTATGGTGCAATGAAATTGATGTTTTTGTCTATGCTGATTTCCTCGAGCGGCTTCAGGCAGCTCCCAGAGTCCTGAGTGCTGGAACAGACCTGCCATGAATTGGCAGGTCTGATAGGCTGCAAGAGGCAGTTTACAGGGACCCATCTCTGGCCACACTTGGCAGGTGCACATGTCCCAGAGCCAAATCCACCCCCTCCTTTCTTTCCATCACGGATAACATTTGGAATGAAACAGTTGGAGGTCAGTGAACCCTCAGGATTTGACTGATTAATTTGTTTGGGTTTTTTTAACAAATCTTTCTTTCCATAATAAAAAAATAAAGTCCTGCTGTAATTATATGCTTCAGAAAAAGAGAATGAATAGGGAGAGAGTATTTTAGCATTTAGATTTAGTAGATAGTATTTTAGGCATAGCAGAGTAACAGTATATGCAGAAGAAAGAAAATAAAGCTGGAATTAAAAAGCAGTTAAGATGAAGGTGCAGGTCTTTTAAGCRTTACTAGCTATGTCTGGATGCAGTAATGGGGCAAGGAGAGACGAACGGCATTTATTGTCAATTTTAGGGTATAGTAAAAAGCAGGTCTTTATGTAAGATTGAATGCAACATGACTGACAGTAATTTTGCCATCCCCATTCTGTCAGCTACTGATAAAGTGCATGAGCATATGTATAATTTCTGAATGATGTGAAGATGCTTTCTGGTGCATAAGTAGTTGCTTTAAAGAAAGATCTGATCCATGTAGGTAGAGGATAATGCAGTTCCAAAGCAATGCAATATTCAGCRTAACAGGTAGCAGTTGTAACATATATCATGTAGAGGAACTGTATTTTATTATAATTTGAGCCATCAATTACAGGAGGAGCTGTTAGAGAAATTGAACTAATTTGAACACGGCAATAGAGTTTGCACCTGGGTATTACAGAAGTTAATATGAGCCATTTGGTGCACAAAATGTCTTGCACATTCCAAACGTCTGAAGAGCAATATTGTTGTTAATCTCAACCAATTAATGTACAGCAGAGATATATCCAAGTCAGTGATTAATTTGTAATTAAAATGAAAAGAAAAAGAGAAGTATCAAGAGAAAACACATTAGGGTCTGGGAACAGAGGCAGTGGCAGAGATTGAGACAAACTTTTCACTTAAATAATATTTGTTTTCATGATTTCATCAAACTCCACTTTTTACCCACTTATGGAGCTGAAATCTGAATTTCCTRAAATATACATTTTTTTAAGAATTGGTAGCGCAGAAGAAACACTGAAATAATTYTCTCCATTTGAGACTGGTTAGTGCCCCAGGCTTTTCTAAACAATCACATCTCTCCAAATCCAAATCTCTGTCTTTCTTTAACATATGCCATACATGCAAACTTATACACATACACTGTTATAAACGGAAGGCCTCTAGATGGGCTGTTTTGGAAACTGTCTCCCTGTTCTGTCACAAAACATTCTGCTTCTGGCAAACAGAAGTGGCAAAACCCTCTGGTCACTTCCATGATCATCAGTCTGCTTGCAGAGCTTCTAATGCTTGTCACCTAAGCTCATTTCACACTCCTTAGCTCAAGGAGAGAGGCTTGGGGTGCAGGTAATAACAGGAGATGTGAATGTTCCATGTAATAAGTATAAGGAGAATAAAAAGGAGAATCTGGTAGTGATGTATGCTGTTCCAGCTATATCCCTTCTAACACTGGCCTTTTCACCCCTGCTCTGAGGTAGTATATCCTTTTACTAACAGCAGTTTCATGCCCAGGACATGTCTGATTCATTATAAAGGAATGTTCTAAGCAGAAAACTTCTTCAAAGTTTTCTAAGAAGTGATAATTATCCTATTTTAAACTTAAGAGCCAAGACTGCAACTGCTGCCATACTATCCTTGCAAAAGATGGGAAGTGCGGTGCAGAAGCGGTGATTTGTCTCTAAGCCACTCAGACAGCCAACATAACACTAGCATTTTTTTTGTGAAAAGTCCCCATAGGGAGGCTGTATTGAGTATTAACCTCAGTCTACATTCAGCCCTAATGCTGTTCTCATTTCTGGCCTGAAGAAATGAAGGCTGATTCCATACTGTGGGCATGTGGTTTTTATGCTGCCTGTCTCCTCACAATCGTTTGAAACAATCAAACCCATTTTACCTAGATTAGGCAAAGATGGTARCCTCTCAAAGTGAATTACAAAGTTTTGCAAAATTCTCACAGGCTTCTTGAGAATAGGTGACAGAATAGGAGAGACTTTATTATTACTATTGCTCCTGGAAGACAAATGCAACTTGAGCTTAGCCCTTAAGCATTTGAGATCAAGGCTATCTTCTCTGGGTTCCCTGGTGTCCAGTAAGTAGTAAACTCTGGCTTTCCTGTGCCTACAGCATTCATGATGTTACTCTTTGGTGTGGATTCCCTGATGTCTAGGAAGGAGCRAACTCCTGCTCCCAAAATATTATTGCTTAATTGTTAAATCAATCAACTGTGAGACACATGTCTCCAAGGAAGCAGGCATCATTAGTTCCACTTTTTACAGAGTTACTTGGGGGTTTTGTTTGTTTGTTTTTGTTTCTCCTGCACTAGCAATTGGCTGTGGGTGCTGAGTTCCGAAGTAGGATGAAAATGTGGAGTCTGGGGATTGTCAGCTCATGACTGATACTAGATGTTCTGAGCTTTCCTTCATGCTGATGAAATAGCATTATCCAATACTTGGGGAGGCTTTGGAAATGTGTTTTTGAAAGTGTGTTCCCACTGTTAGAAGTGCAAAATATGGAGAAAAAAACCTCTGTTGTCACAACTATTTCCTTCATGTCCCTTGACATCTCCATTACTTGGTTGTGGTACTTTACAAGGGGAATTTAAGAGTTTGTTTTTGAGAAGTGGTTTTCAGAATATAATATACTTCCCTCAGATGAGTCAGCCATGATCCTCCTTCCTACAGCAATTCATCTCCAGATTTCTCAGCCTTTTTCTTTATCTCCAGTATATCCTAAGAATTTAGAGCCTGGATCATTGTTGCTATTTACTGCTCTGCAATGCAGCTCTTCCCGGAAGTTATTTTGTCCACTGACAAAAATCCAGCTCTTATTAGCATCTGAACAACACAGAAGGAGGAAGAAAGGACATGCTGCTGTCTGGTTTTTGTAACACACAGCCCTTGACAGGTTTGTCTTGGTTAGGAGTCTGCATTTCAAGTTTCAAAATTCCTGTGACAGTGGCCAGGGTTAGATAACTGGAGGCARAACAGGGCTGAACCAGAAGCACATGCCAGACTACTGAGGTCAGAATTCTTGGATATGGCTGCAGCCAGTAAATGTTCCCATTTGTTATGTTGTCTGAGTATAGTCCAAGTCACTGAGCTTTGTGCTAGATCCCAAGCCAGGAAGGTATTGACTGCCTAATTTCCTAAGGACACAAAGCTTATGAGATGTTGCCATTTATGTGTTTCTCTCTCTCAGTCCTCTTGTCATTACTGTTGGACTCATTGGCCAATTTCAACCAAATTTGTTTAGCTAGAGGGGTGGCAGGCGTAAGGATATGCAGTTATAGTTTTTGTGAAAATACACAGCTCTGTAGAGAAGGAGACCGTATGAATGCCCCTCTCTTGGGAGTGGCTGAAATGGGAGTTCGGTTAGACAGCAATGAATAACTTGAGAATGCACTGTTATCAATGTTGCAGCTTCTGAGGGAGTTTGTATGTTCTTAAGCACAGGAGAATTCAACCACAAGACACAAAACTATAGGAGAACAGATTTCCTTCCATCAGCTGCTTGCTGAAGGCCTTGTTTCTCTGAATTCTGACTGTTATGCTGTATAATAACCAGTAACAAATATCTTAAATGTCACATCAGATAAAGACCTTTGTAGGGCTTTCCATCAGCTGTGGACAGAGGACAGAGCTGTGGTCACATTCTCCCCTTAACACTACTAAATAGCCCCTAAACATGTAAAAGAAATGGCAAATCAGTACCATCTTTAGGCTGTGCTCYGGAACAACTAATGCTTAATAAGCTATTAAAGCATGATCCATGAAACCACTGCAATTTTTTTTTGCTTGAAGGTCATATATACCATTTTTATGGGTGCGAGCTAACAAACAAACAAAATAGAAATGAAAATAATATTTGAATGGCCAACAATTATTCTCATTTTTATTTTGCTGAAAATAAAACTTCTGTGGCAACACTTCACAAGATAATTTTTGAATTCCTYTTTTTCAGAGTGATTAGCTGGACTTGAATCAAAACACACTAGTGGAAACATTTCCACAGCCTGACAGGTTGGGAATCTCCAGGCCATCCTTATCGAGGCAATTTTAGTCAGAGAAACTATCTTTCTATCCCAAAATGGGAGAAAAGATGCTTTAAAATACTTTTTTTTTTTTTTTTACCCTCCACAGATTTCAATTAAATCATGTTCCAAAGAAAAGAAAATAATGATGGAAAGTGCTGCTGATTTTTGTACATGAAAAAAAAAAGAAAAAAAGCAAGCTGTTTAGTGAGTTTCTTTTCTCTCTGTCAGGTAATAATTTATATTCATTACCAGGAAAACYGCAAATGCAAGTCCTGGAACAGAGGGTTCCCACTTGAGTAACTCCCATTTGAGAGAGGCAATGGTGCTTCAGCAACGTTTCCTTTCATGCTTCACTCATCCTTTTCCATTTCAGTTGCTTGGAATATGGTTCTTTTGGTTTATGTTGTTTACAGAAGTAAGGCTTTAAAATCTGATGTTGACTATTAGTAGTTTACCAAAGCAAACCACAAGAACCATACCAACAAAAAAAGCTACTGAAGWGAACCCAAATGTTTTAGTGAATTAAAAGAAACCTTGAAAGAACARAATCTATCTCAGAGGTGAAGCTGATGAAGCTATATTTGCTGTCTAAGCTGGAAGGAATATCAGATAAGAAAAAATAGCATAAATTAACAGTATGTATTTCAAGCATTATCTACAAGAACCAGACTTGATCCATTGCAACTTAAGGGCACATTTTCTTGAAGGGATGAATAACCTTATAAYGCTATCATTTAGTACACATTTCTTTCTCAGAATTATTTGGTATTGACAGCCTTCAGGTAAAAAACAATGAATTAAATGGACTGATAATCTCCAGTTCCTAAGTTCYTCAGTGAGGTACATTCAGTATTGAAGTTATCATGACTGAGTCCTTCAGTTCTTGTACCCCTGCAAAGAAAGTTAGAACTAMCATCTACTTTTTCTCTGATCTTGAGGAAAGCTTTCGGAACAAAATGATGCTCATTTCCAACTGTCTGTCTCCTCCTTCTGGAATACATGCCAGATCGACTGAAAATTTTGCCTTTCAAGSAGTACCACCTGGTAAAACAAGTATGTTGCACAAGACCAGAATGTTGTGRCCTGGTTACTTTTCTACCAGTTGCTCTACTGCTTCCTTCATTTGCAATAGTTTCAATTCCTCCATTGTTTCCATTGGTGTGGCTTCTATTTGCTGGCTCCCCTGTGTCATACTTTTGGAATGTATGTAAAATATCTAAGTCCATACTTACAGTTTGGATTGATGAACAGTTTGAATTCTGAACTGTTCACTATTTCAGAAGACTGGGAAGGGAAAAAGAGAATGTAAATGCTGCTAGCCTGTATACAAGGTTTCTGCTGGGAAAGGAAAGGACTACAACARAAACAAAGAGGTAAGAGCTCTAGAGAGGCAAGAGTTGTCAAAAAGCCTTTCCTCATCAGACAGGCTTCAGAGAACCATAACAGACGGATTTTCAGTACCAGTCAAATGCAAGAGTGTAGGAACTTGACATGCTGTCCCTTGGAGAGCCAAGGTATTGACAAAAGACATGCAAACTTGAAAAATGTACATTTGTGGAAAAATCCATCCTGACAAGTGACTGCACTTAAGTCGCCAAATGGACCTCTCCCATGGGATGAAACTCAATTATAGTTGCACATCCAATGAATCCATTCATGGAGAAAGCACATGGCCAGTAAAAGGGAACTGTTTAGTAATCAGATCTTTCAAAAACTGTTTAGCTTTTTGCCACTGAGCACCTGCTTGAAGTGATGTGTACTTCCCTACGAACCTGCTTGGCTCTTCGACTAGCTGGTTAGAAGTGCTGAGCCATTCTGAGCTGTTCTTGAGCGCAGGCACATCCTGCACAGGCCACTCAAAGGCGTTTCTGAAACCCTGCTGAGTAGAAGTCTGACTTAGCTTTTACAGTTACAGTTTGTATTAAATACATATGAAGGATGCTTTTGTGTTTGGGGCTATTTTTATGAAACTAGCATTTGGAGCTATTTAAAGCTAAAAAGATCTTGTTAAATGGTTTAGTCCAGAGAGTATCAGTCAAGGCTCCATTAAATAAGAAGCTTGCAAGCTCCAAGTCAGTAAGGCAGTCTTCCATTTTGAATGATGAAGAGTCTGGCATGCAGCTGCTGCTTTGAGTTTATCTTTGCATGCCAATATCTCCTAGGTGTCCTCTCTCTCCCTTTTGAGATTACATTATCTTTTACACAATCTCTGTACTTTTTATTTGCCATCTTCTTGATTTCCACACAGCCACAGTTATGATCATGAATAAATCATTCTTAGTGAAAGACACATTTTGGGTCACTTTTGKTTTTCTGCTTCATAAATGAAAGCCAGCCTTACAATTGGCATCCTAGCTATTTGCTTTGGAATGCACCTACACCTGTATTTGTTCTACAACAAAAATATTTTTGTGAAACTGAAACACTTTGTATAAAAATTGCAACTGTTGTTTACTAAAAACAGGCACCAGTGACTGGCACATGCTTTTAAGAACATAGATAATAGGTGAAAGTGTTTCAGAAATCCAGCTATTTTCTGTGGTCAAATCTGAAACCTTTGCTTCTTTTCCTAGCCATCTAGCTCTCTGCTATGTTTGTTTTGATAGGTCTGTGATGATATTTTTAGAAAATGTCTTTTTCTCTGGAATAAATTTTATATCCAGTTTTTCATGAAAATTCAGAATGCAGTTTCCCTCAGAAATGTGAAATTCCAGTTCCAGCAGTGTGTATACACATGTACATACATGTGCACACAGAAACATCTGCATTTCCATCCATCAGTAAAAGGAAAAATGTCCTGGGGACTTAGCTGTTCTTTCTTCTGTCTTCTTCTCTCAGTCCCATTGTGTCGATTAAGGTTTCTTTGTAAACTCTCCACTTTTTCTGGGTTGAGAATTTGGACTTGGAATACTCTCTTGCTGTCAAGCAACACGTTTCTCATTCAGATTTTCACAGAAAAATGTAGCACGTCTATTTACACAGTAAGCCTGACATAAGTTTGAGCCCACTGTCAAGACCAGAGTCGTCATGCACTCTGTAAACGATCAAGTCTACATGATCCCAGCCTGAGAGCTGAAGAAAACTGTTTAGCATCTTGGCAGAGGAYATGTTTTATTCATAATGTGTATGTGGATATGAGTGGGTTATTGAATGTGACTCTTGCCCAGCAGCAGGTATCCAGAACTTCCGAGGCATTACATGGGTGCTTTGTCCCAATCCATAGCCAGCAGTGCAGATGGAAAATGCAAGGGGTCACACGGCCTAGCAAGCTTAAGTCCACTCTCAAGCCTACTCTTCAATTCTGATGTAATCAGAGCYAAAGATCCTTTAACATTTATAGCAGTTATATGAGCAATACTATTTCAACAAAATAAATCCCACATTCTTTGAAGTATTTCCTGCCAGAGCTGAAAAGCATGCCTGTGACCCCCTTTTTCTAAAACCACACTATATTTGTTCTATATTTAAGATCTATCTTYATCACACTCAAAATCTATCTAACAAAATTGTTTATGTATCTAGCACCYTTTTTACATTGTGCCTTCACAAATACTGTGATTTCATACAACAAGAATATTGTTTGCAAGTCTGTCATTAAGCAAATATTTTTCATTRCTTGCAGAATCCCTAGAATTCAGCAAAGGAATAGATGAGTATTTGAGCCAAGAAACAACTGAATGTCATGTAAAGTTCAATTAATTATTTTCTAAATAGTCATCAGCACTGSTCTAGCTTGGAGTAGGATTCAGCTGGTATTATTGTGATCACACTGTCGCCTTTCAGAAGAGTGGAATGTTTGCTTTCGCCTTGGCCTGTTTAATTTCACATTGTGACAAAGCCATTTCTGTAAAGGATGCACTCTCAAAGACTGAGAAAAAACACGGCTGTGCTCTTTTAAAAATTGCACCATTGTGCTTCCACAGAATCAGCTTAATCTGATTAGAACTCTGCACAAATTCCACATGCATGTCAGCCAGAAGCACAGAAACCAGCTGCAGCTACAACAAAATTCAAATCAATTGCATCTTCATCATAATCTCCTGCATCTGCATTTAAAGCAGGATGAAATAAAGGAGGAAGCACCTTTGAGTGTTTTGGCTGAATGCCACAAGGCTTGAGCTTTCTGRCTCTGCTCTGGGCTCTCTAACCTGTTCTAGCAACGCTGACAGGAAGGGCAGCTGATTCTAAAAGAGTTTCTCCAGCAGTGATGAGTCAACACTAGTGAGCAACCTCTGAACACATCTGAGCAGGTCTATTGCTCTAACTTGGGAGGTCTGAAAGGTAGGAAAGGCCTAATTTGTGGTCCATATTCCAAATTTTGAGATCTGCAAAGTAAGCCTGATGGTCTGGCATTGACTTTATTCCATTAGGTGGATTGCTATACCAAAACCCAGAAACACAACCCCTGGAGCRTGGGAGCATACCCTTGTCCAGGTTTATAAAGGTATTTAAGCACCCAAAGATGCTGACAGGCACCTAATAGGATTTAGAAAAGTGCCTCAGGGAGTTTGGGACCTAATTCCCATTGGCTGTCAATGGGAATTAGATGTGTAATCTACTTACACAATTTGAAAATCCCACTGGCTGCATCTTTTCATGACTAAGTACCATTACAAGCCTTAGCCTTAATGAATAGAATTATTATTATACTTGGTTTCATTTCCTAAAACACTGATATTGGCATGAAGGCTCAGAGGCAGCTTCCCTAGGAAAAACTATCTGTCCCCAAACATGGATGAGTGCTGTAGATGTGAAGTTTCAGGAAGGARTAACTAAGCTACTGCAACAGTCTTCGTACCAGTAGTGTGGTTGCAACTRGTCCAGAGAACTCTCAAGGGTTTTGTGTATTGGTCAGGTTGGTTTTAATGCCTGTTATGTAAAAGTTGTGAGTGACTTGGTGAAGGGAAATTYTGCTCACCCACACCAAAGTAATAAAGAAAACAGAAATTGTAAGTGCCCAGAGGCTGTGACTAGCCAGTTGAAAGGGTTTYATTTTTCTTGCAAAGAACAGCATTGGAATCTTCTCACCACTGCACGGACTGAATTAAGTCCCATCTGATACTGAAGAGAATTCACAGCTTTGGGCAGTACAAGAAGTCTTTGGTTCCCCTCTTTTGCTCAGGYAACCCAGGCAGAGACACAGAGCTGCAATGCAGAGTTTAACTAAACAACAGCCTATTCCTGTCCCTTTTCCTTGTCAGGCTTGGACACAAAACAATAACCAAAACTCCTATACCCAAATTACTGTTCAAAAGCTGCCAAAATTGATTTCCATAGGAAGTAAACTTCATTAAATCCAACTTTGTTTACTCACTTAATTTTACATGCTYAGAGTTGTGAAAGTCGGCTCAGCACAAGAAAGGATCTGAGTGATCCTACCTTCAGGTAGGAAGTAGCTGGGACAGTTCTCTAGATTGTCTGGGGCTACAATAAGATGCTGATTATTTCCAGTGTTTCCGTAAATGTATATGAATAGAACAAGGTATTTGAGATGCTTTCTGAAATCAGTGCAGTTTGAAAACACCTGTTAGCCTGTTTATGTTAGCTTTTTGCTAATATTTATATTAACCTGTTGCTAATATAAACATTACATTTATTAAGAATATTTTGACATCAAAAATAAAAATGAAAATTATTTTAAAATGTTACATGTATTTCTGGGTGAGAAATACATGTAGTTAGTGGTTTCCTTGACCAAGAYGCCAACATGCTGTATACGCATAGCTAGTAGACCTTATACAAAATAGGTGGGATTTTAAATGGTTTAAATTGGCTGAGAATCTGGCCCCCATCTTCAAGCACATGATTATGAACTGTTTGTCATGTCTCATTGGACAGTGGACAAGGAGGGAAGCTGAGGACTTCTAGAAGAGACAGTAAGTTCTTGAAAGAGAAAGTGAGTTGGAACTTCAGARTGTTTGAAAATATCTTTGCAAATGTTACTTTTAATAACGCATAGAGAGTGGTTAAAACAGGCARGTGCTTAGGTGCAGTCAGCACTGGGGACTGATTGTCTGAACAGTCACAGGAACCCACATAAGGCTTGGCTGCAGCCAGCTGAGTTCAGTTTTACTGCAGAGTATAACTGCTTGCTGAAATCTTGCCACAGCTGGAATTTCTTCTCAACACACCCATTGCTGAGCAACAATGTGTGTCCTTTTCCAGAGAATGGGATCAGCCCAGTCTGGCTCTTGAGAAACACACCAGCTGCACTGGAAAGGATGATGAGATGAATGTGAAAGGAGCTTTGCAGACCCAGCAGAATGTTAGGTTTTCCTAGCTAAAGGCAATTTAGCAGTATAATCCCTCATGTGAAAGGGACACCCTTGCCAGAGGCAATGGCATTTAGGTGCAAGGGGAATACATCATTACAGAGAGGAGAGGGGAGGTGGAAGTAGAGGAGCCAATTGATCTGCAGGAATAAGGGCAGCAAGCTTCTTTTTTTTTCTGTTTTTTTCTTTTTTTCTTTTTCTCTTCCAAGTCTATTTGATGCTAATGAACTGCAGGGGTATTAGAACTAACTGCTTCATGGCACAGAGTACATAGACATTGTGCAAGATTCCTTTCAGCTTAGCTTTGCTGACATGCTTGGTTCTGACCTCAAATATCTCTAGTTTTTCCAGTCCTGAATTTTTCTACAAGTGAAAAGGCCTGCATTGGTGAAACTCTGCCAAATTACCTGGGGAGCTGGGGCAGACTGGAAAGACTATGTTGTTCTCCACATGATCTCAGGCCGGGGGTTGAGTTGCACTGCCATTTTAGGAGGCCAGTCTCCAGTGGAAGTGAAGAGGCATCAGGTGGGGTACAGAGAATTAGTTCAAATGGGATGAGCGAACAGAACTAGCAGCCGGCAGACAAATGGCTCTGTTCTCTTTTTTCCAGTGGAAAATATTTCACTGACATTTTTTTTTCCTTTCATCAACATTTTTCTTAGATATTTTTWAATTTTCTGAATAAAAGGAAATCAAATAAAAGGAATCTTAAGCCTAATAGTAGGAGAGCACTGCTGTGAAAAAAAACAGTTCTCACTAAATGACCCCTCTCCTTCAGGCTCTGGAATTTCAGATGTCTCTAAGTATGCTGTAGATGAGTTTTACTTTTTACTTAGTGATTCATGTTCCTTCCCATTTCTCTCTCTCTCTCTCTCTCTCTCTCTCTCTCTTTTTTTTTTTTTTTTTTTTTTTTTTGCTGTTAGTCTGATTCAGCACCCCTTGAAAAGAATGGACATGTTTCTAGTGACTCCAAGAAGACTGACTGAGGTGTATTCACAGCATAGAGAAGGCAACGCTTCTAGCTGATCTTCATCCTTTCCCTCTCGGTAATCATCACGGCAATAATTCACACTCTACCTGACTTCTGTCTGTTTTGATTAACCAGCTACAGAAATAACTCCCCTGTCTAGCAAGAGGTTTATAACCCGTCTTCTGAAAATGCTTCTTAAACATCAGACTTGTAATGTTTCATAAATTATTTTCTTTTCCTTTCTTTTCATCCACTTCTTCCTCTAATTAGTAAGGAAAAGTTAGCTGGCAGCTGGGAAAACCTGCCCAGATAGTTTTAATTCCSTGTGTTTTTTTCTGTCCCGAATCTTTTTTTTTTCCTCTTTTTTTTGGGGGGGGGAGATGTCCTTGAAAGAGTGCTTATTTGCTGATCTAGTCACATAGTTGAATCTATGTGTGTGTGTGAATGTGGACGTGTACATGTATGTGCAGGAAGAAGCACGTCAGTGAAACMTCTCTCTCTCTCACCTCTGCTGTTTGAACTGCACATCACAGCACATTGACTGCCAACTGCAAAGACATTAATTACTGTACACGAGGGAAAAATCTGACATTCATGTGATGCGATTAATATTTAAAAAACTTGCTTACCTGTAGCTGTAAAGAGTAACTCGCTTACCCAGAGGTCTTAAAGGAGCCACTGCTGCAGAGGCCAAGGGAAAGTTTAAAGTTGCTTGTTTATTGCCATTTGAACCTCCTGTCCTGAGAGTTCTGCTTTGCTTTTGAGCTGTGCCTGGGCCTCTGGATTTATCAACCTTACCATTTCTTGACCATGTTAGATCTCTAAAGCACTGCAACAGTTTTAGTGTTTTTTACTCAAATTGTCCTGTAAGAGACAGGRCAATGTCCCATTTTGCAGAGGGAACAGTGAGATATGAGGCTTTACAAGACCTAATGCCCCCTCTTTCCCCCTTGCATATTCAGTAGTTTTTAATTGTTGGAGCTCTGTTCCCAGCAGCTGAAGGACTGTGTGACATAGAGGAGGCTTCACCCAACTGGAGCTTAGCTCAGGGGGCCTGGGATTGATTTGAGAGTCTGTTTTTGACTAGCTGGATTTAGCTAGTCAAAGTTTACACAGCTGTGGATAGATCCAGCTGTGCTGGTGGAAGATGATGCTATTCCCAGCAGGTCATCATCACCTACATTGCCAGAGGTTACTGCCCCAGTCAGTCTGCCAATGAAACATCCCACATAAGTGGTCTTAAATTCAGGCAATAACACGTGGATGGATGGATGGGTGAATGAATTGCAGTTGGGTTTTTTTGAGTTGATATGGATGATTTTTCAGGAAACAAATTAAAGCACACTCTCATGAGCCTGCTCCATCAGCAGGTCTAAATAGGGAAAGGTGGTGAACTCTCGTAGGAAGGTCAGTGGCACACAGCTGGGGGCAGTGTCTCACACTAGCACAGCTGGGTGGAGAAGGCCCTTGGCTTAAGTCATAACATAACCTTTCTCAGTTTCTACTTCACATCCCTCCCTGAGTCTTCGCGATCTGGTTGGAGTAGAACTTTTGACAGTGTCTCTCACTCTGTATACATTCTGCATATACAAAATGCTTAGCACTCATCTCACCCTATGGAGTACTGTGAAAGTACAAACATTGGAGATAAGAAAAATTTGCTTATTTTCAGAATGAGTGAAAGTAGCAGAATCTGACCAAAGGTCAGCAAATGATGAGGAAACCAGCCAGGATTAGAACTGATTATTTTTAGTACTCAGCCCCATTCTCAAACATTGCTCTATCTGGCTTGTTCAGCCACTCCTCCTAAAGGAATAAAGTGTGGGTTGCTCTTGGAAGAGTGAGAGTRGTAAGGGGTTAATCAATGCTCCCAGTAGACATAACATGGTGCAGAAGAAGAGGAAAGATTTGTCAGGCTTTAAAGTAGCTAAAAGTTGGCAGCAGTAAAATGAAAGCCTTAAACTGACGGGCAAATATGGAAAGCAAATGTTTGCTCTGTTGAGCAGGGACAAATATATCTAGATAAATGAAGAGAAGGATTTAACTTTTGCCTAATCCTCATGGTATTTCCAGCCCAAAAATTTCTGGGAATCTGGTAGAGGCCAAATCGCACGACAGTTTTAGCCAGATTTGCTGACCAAAGACATCGGAATCGGCCCTGAACTTTGGATGGTTAGTCAAAATAAAATGCTTTGGGTTTAGCTATTAATGTTATTTAGTTATTAATGTCTGTAGCTCTGTGCTATGAAATTTGAACACCAATCAGCTTGATGCAAAGCCAGTAAGTCTGACTGATTCATATCAGCCTTGCCCTTGTCTCTAGTAGAGCAGGCCTAGGCTATCAGATCTCTGCTTTGGGTTTTTACCTAGCTCTCTTAGGGTAAATGCGGTTAGTGAAAGAACCTACAAAATAAACGATGTCCTGAAACAGTGCTACAGAGACACATGTTGTAACCCACTCCTCACCACTGGACTTACCAACTTACACCTCCTCTTTTCTTCCTCCCCATCCTCAATGTTGCTCCTTGTTCCCCCACCCCATTATCAACCCAACAAGGGAAGGCTGTGACTTCTTTTTGCCTTCTTCCAGCTTTGCGATTGCAGCTACTGCCTCCAATTCCAGGGCCATCAGTGTGCCTGGGCATGGTCCCGGCTGTCGCTGCCCTTAGTGCCGTGGGTTGAGTCACACAGCGCAGAGCTGCCCTGCTTGGCTCCACAGAAGCTGGCTCTTGTCTGGCAGGGCTTTTTCATTCGGGYTCCATGTTGGCAAATGCAGCTGAAAGTGCTGGAGCCGCATAGCCAATATCTGTGGCTCAGGTGATGTGCAGCCTGAATAATCTGCCTCTGTACAATTTGGAGTCACCTGCGTTTGTCTGGGCACCTGTCATGGGGATGCAGAAGGGAACTGAATGGGAGTTGCCAAAGTGAGTACGACTCAGGCATGCAAACTTAAGCAGGCCTGACTRCACTTGGCATGAGGTCAAGGCTTTCAAAACAGCTGTACCCCTTTGCTAATGGTTTAACAAATATGAACATTTTTGCATTTGTCACAAGATCCCCAGGCCTGTTGCTTTCATGTTTCCCAGGGCTTTAATTCCATGCCAGTATATTGAGGTGGGGTGGGATAGAGGGAGAAGCAATGCTCCACAGATGGCCTAAGGCTGGAATATCCTGGGAAGCATTAATTCTTTGAAGACAAATATTCCTTGAAGACAGAAATTTTAAATATTTGCCATATTTCTACAAACACTTAAGCTGGCATAAGCCAGCCCTGCAACAGCCTTTATCAGAGGGAGGTCCACCACTGTTCCCATTCCTCTGCCTCTTCCTTCCTGGACCAGGGCTGCCGCTTTCCCTGTGCTGGCACGAGCACATACATGATTGTGCAATGAACCAGTCCAGGGAACTCTGCCAGGTTAAAACTAAACAATTTSCTTTTCCCCAGGTTAGTTTTAACCTGGATAAATTCCCTGATCTGGTTCACTGCAGGGCCACAAGAACACTTGTGTTGGCGCAAGAGAGGGAGTGGCAGAGGGAGAAAGGAGGAATGTGGGCTTGGGGTGAGGGGAAGGAAGAGCCACTTCCTTTAGCGGTAGTGCAGGCATATGCTGGCTTTAAGACTTGGTGGATCTGTGGTGTTAATTGCTGAAAATGATGTACTCCAAGCCTTGTGTCATTGCTTACAGATTCTCAGGAATAAAAACCTCTCTCCATTTTTACACAGGGCCTTATTTATTAGGTTGTTTTGGAGGGTCACAGTCTAAACTGAATCCCCAGTCTTATTACGTGGAATAACTGACCGGCTGCCTAAGCATGATGAAAGAGGAGATAGAGGTACGGAGGGGAAAAAAGCTTCTAAAATTATAAAACAGATTAGGAGCAGAGCCACAGCGAATTAGGATGCCTCCTTGCAGCTTGATCCCCACCAGGGATTTTCTTGACCCTCTCTATGGCAAGGAAAAGAGGGAGCCAGTTGTCTGCCACACTGCTATCAGTTCCCATTTGTGCTGATGGTACATTTTTATTATGTATTTATTTAAATATCAAGGAGAATAAATCTTCAGAGTGTCAACTTGGTAGATGACTTGTCAAGAGCTGGCTTATTTATCTTAATAAAATGTGGACTATTCCATTTATCTGAGTGGAGCTTTCTGTCCATTTACACAGATGTAACTGAAAGCAGAATTGGGCCCTCTGACTCCACAGCAGCATTAGCAGGTTTTCTGCTTTCTAAATCATACTACTGTTATTCCACTAAGTTCCTCTGAGGCCTTGTGCCTTCTGGGGCACAATCTCTGTCTTTCATTTATAGCAGGAGCCAATAGGAAGATCTCAGAATCTGATCTCTTAACTGAAAAATGAACATCAGTAAAGGTTACTAGCAAAGTATTTCCTCCTCTGTCCCACTGAGGGAGAATCTGATCTGAGTTACACTGGGGCAGTCTTGAGGTCAGTGGGACTGTTCTGGCTTTACATGGTTTTCACAAATGTGGAGATACAACATTTTGCCTAATGTGTTTGTAATTCTCATCAGATCAGTCCCAGTCTGTTCCATTTTGAAGTTGAGCTCCTTGTGTGCTGGTTGTGACCAAAGGCATGAGAAATTTCTAAGAAAAAGAATATTAGTTTTAGTCACTTTCCTCCTTTTTTTTTGTTTCCTTAGCATGTTGTTGTTTTTCACTGAGAAGATAATTTAAAGTGATACTTGACCATATTCCTCACTTTTTCCCACCTGAAAAAGAGGTATTTGAGATGTATTTGAACTGATTTGCGTATTTATTGAATCTGTGTTCCTAGGATGGCCACACTGTGATGCCACAGAAAGAGAAAAGATAAAAAGAAAAAAAAATGCAATATGTTGTATGTGGACTGCAAACATAAAAGTGACTGAAGTATGGAGAGAAAAAGAGATAGATTGGCAGCCTGGAGACATAATAAGCCATTAAACCATTTAAGGGAGGCCTGCTGAGTTTGTTGTTCAATTACTGTTACTGATGAAGTATGTCAATAATTATGATTTTCAACCCTGTATGACATTTATATTTGTAAAAGTTTCAGAGACTGGCTTTACCAAAACCCAGAGAGACTACTATTAAGGAGCTGAGCTGAGGCTCATAGTGCGTCTTTTTAAAAGAAGAATGCATTATACTTATTTGCTCCAGTTATTCAAAGCCCACAGTCTTTAGCCAGCTCCAGGTTGCTCTAGTCAAAGCAGTAAAGATGATCCGATGTCATGTGTTCCTCAGTGTCTGAGATGAATAGATGAAATGAAACTGTTTACTTTTCCCTGAACCAGACACATGCTGGAGTACTCCCATACAGCATAACCCCATGAAAACTTCGCCTAGGAATGATAGAAAAGTGCGGATTTCACCCATTCATCATGATCACCATTACCATAACTGGAATTCTTTAAAAGGAACCTTATGCATCTTTTCTATTTTAAGAAAGTGACTGTTGATGAATCTCCAATAGAACAAGAATTAGATGTAATATTAGACAGGAGTGGTAGCCCTACCCCTAATAAAATGTTTGTGTAGGACTTTGCCAGTGGCTAAATTTCAGTCCTTAAAGAGGCAGATCAGGCCAATTCTGTATGTGCAAATTGCTACCAATATGGAACTGTTTTGTCTGATCATCCTCTGAATTCTTATTTTTTAATTTATTTACTTTTCTCCTGGATTTAGAAATTTCATGTGTTAGAAAACACAAAAATTTTAGGTGAACCCTTCAAGTAGTAGTTATGTAGGAATGCCATTGGCATCTCTTGTTTTCCAGATGCATCACTAATGGGACCTAACGTGGCCCTGTATGTCTGCAGGAACAGAGCTACTGTGACAAGAAAAGGTTAAAGGATTGAGAAGCTCTAGGTTTTTGGAGGTTCTCTGGTGCAAGTTCATGTAATCCCACAAACCAACTTTTCTACAGTCCCTTTTACCCAATGAAGATGACAAAACAATTAAGATGATCCAAAAAAGATAAATGAAGGCAATTTTAAAATGCCATGTGATAATTTATCTGAGGAGTCTCATCATTCCAGATTCATTTTCTATGCACTGTAATAGCGTCAGTCCTTATAACTGTCTTTGGTATTCAGATAGATATCACAGCTGAAATCTGTAAGTACTGTGTTAAATTTTAGCATAAGTTATTGGAAACTATAAATAAGATCTCTCTGTGACTGYAATCCTTCAGTGATACATATAAAATAATCATCTGAAAAAAATCACAGCCTCATTATAATATCAAATAAGATCAGTTTTCAACAACAGTGATACTGTTGTGCTTTAGTCTGAGACAAAATTTTGATAGCTCACGAAAGGACAATGGCCAGGTAGTATTTTTTCATACATACCAATATAGCTTAGCTATATTCCTTATTTATGTTGATACAGATGAGAGTAGGATCTGATCCCAAACTCTGAAAGGCCTCCTTTTGCACTGTTATGTCATCTAATAAAAATGTTCGTGTGGAAAAAAAATCTATCTTCAAAGAGTTTGAAAAGATGTTTTCGGTTTCTTACACTTCCCTCCAAATACTCTTTTTCAAATTTTTAACCAACATGCTGATAAAGACATTATGAATATTTTTGTCTCCTCGATGCCTGGATAATAAACACTGTTGTAGAGGAGATACGGAGAAAAAAATTTTTTTGACAAAAAGATTTGAAAAAATATTTTAAAAGGCATGAGAAGTTTTTTTGTTAAAAATGCCAATGACGAAAGATGCCAAAAGTTTCATTTGAACAGTTTGGTGCAAGGTTCCCTCTTTCAACAAGTTTGTGTCTCCAAACCAGTTGTGTAATGGCTCCAGCTGCCAACTGTTTTGAAAAATAAACTGTCTAGGTTGGATTCCTGTTAGGCAATCAACTTCAGTCTTCTGGAGAAAGGGTGAGCAGCTTTATTCCTCTTACTTGAAGTCTGGGTTATCCTCCTTCATTTCTTTGTCTATAATCAATTTGGTTCATAAAGAAAGCCTTCATTATGTTAAAAGCTTTGCATGGGTATTTGGAGCTACCTAGCTCCCAGTGAGCCTCGGTTGTGCGTTTGTATAGCTCTAACCACTGTTCCCTCATCTTTAGGAAGGACTCTTCATAGAGTATCAAATCATAGAAATACTTACTGTAAAATTCCACTTGGGGAACAGTTTCAGAATCATCTTAAACTGATCTAAGTCTGTAGGATGCCAAGAAGGCTAGCTTTGCTCTCCTGTCCCTGTTGCTGGCCATATGTTCTCAATTCCTCCCTTGTGAGTGGTCAGGCAGGTAGAGGAACAAGTCTGTTGGAAAAGTAAGGATCACCTGGGACATGTTTCCACAATAGCTCCGCTCAGACTGGCCAAGCTCCTGGATGCGCGTGCTTTCCACACTGGCATTTGTCTGCTCTTATCACGAGCTGGTTCACAGACTTCAGCTTAGCAGAAACTAATCCCACTTCTTCTCTTTTTGTAGGGTTAGCGTTCTGACAGCTCAGTGCACTCAATGGGCTCATKCAGTGGGGGATCCAGTGAGCACCTCTGCCTATGCAAAGAAAGAAATGGGAGCATGCACAAGAGTTCAATATTTATTAGCATGGCTTTGATGGTATTAGAACTTCAGCATGAGAAATATGGCTGATTGAGTCATTCACTCTAGGACTAAATTACCCAGTAAAATTGCAAACACACTTGTATTTGTCTTTTTGTTTAAACATCTATTTTTCTTGTCTACTCCCTGGTCTCTGACAGTTGCCAGTGCATTTTCTTCTGCTTACAGAGTCATCAGAGACTCCCCAGGGTTGCCAGTACAAAGAGAAAAGGGTTGCTTGAGGCAGTTTCACACCTGCTAATGGGGGAGTCATCAAAACAGGTCATAGGAGGGAATGTTTCTCTCTCGGAAGTGAAAAGAGTTAAAACATAGTGGGTGCTTCCTGGCATGAAATACAGTCCATGGGAAGAGATTGCTGCAGGGAGGGGGAGTCCTCTTCTTAGGAGCATATCCACCTTCTAAGCATTGCATCTCTGCTTCCTTCTGTCTCTAACAAATGTGTGCAAAAGACAACAAGGATCTTTTGCAAGAACTGCAGCTGTTTAATAGGGGATTTGAGGAAGAACGTAACAGAGCCTCCCTGTTTCCCTTCCAAAACTTGGATTGTGAGCTATTGTCTCAGCAAAAGAATAGGATCCTTGCTGGAAAACAAAAATTTCACTCTTGTGTAGGATTTGCAGGCAGGACTTGGGTAAAGGGGTAATATCCATGAACACATTTTTGATGTCATTGTGCTGTTCCCCTCTATTTGAGTTGACAGTTGATGCCAGGAAGTGGCTGCATGTCCCCTGCATTGAGAGGGGTTTGGATGTCTGATGCAGGGGAGATGGAGCAAGCTTGGGCAGCCAGGCATGAGCAGAGAGAAACAGTGAGGAATGATTCTGTGCTCCAGAGTGTGAGGTGCCATTGCTGTCTAACCTTTTGAATACAAAGCATTTGTCAGAAATCCAGAGAAAAGCCAGTCTAACCAGTCAGGGTGGGTCTGCATCTCTTCTAAAGACATGCTCATGTATTCAAGGAGAAACACCTACACCCAGGCCTGGTCCAGCCATTTTAGGCAAGTGTCTCTGATGAAACCATGGGCCATGTTCCCTCCCTTTAGCAGGAGAATGGACCTCATACACTGCCACGAGCTCTTTTGTCATTCTAGCCGGGAGCCCAGTAACTCCCAGTCCAAACAGAGGAAGCTGTTAAAGACCAACATGACTTCAGAGGATCTGACTTAAGATGGGTGCAGGCAGTTACAGGGAGAACTGTGTGAATCCTTCTTGTGGTTCATTCTTTTGATATCCCATCCAGCACCTTGGAGCTCCTGCCCAGGCTCTGACACTCAGACAGCCTTTCTTCACAGTGTCTGTCCCAAGACTTTTCTGACTCCTTGAGCCACCATTCTCCAGTGCTGAAACCTCATGGCTTGATCTCCAGACTCAAATGACTGAATCCCCTGTCATGTCTACCTGTAGGCAAGCCAGTGCAGCACTGTGTCTACACCATGTACATTCTCAACCTTACACTGTGGTAGTCATGCCAGGAAGCTGAGGATGTGAACAGCAGCTCAGGGTAGGGAAAGGGGAGATGAAGTCCATGCACTGTTGCTCTCAGGGCTGCCTTTCTACACCACAGCTGACAGCTCTGTCCATTCCCCCATCTTGGCATGTGATACACAGCACGTATCTTCCAGTGTGTAACAGGTCACAGACTGCTTTGTGTGGCCACAAGTGAGGAGCTGAACGATGCTTATTCTACATCATACCAAGTATGCTTTTCCCAGGAACCTTTCCTTCATTCCCCTTTAGATCTTCTTTAAGCTGCTGCAGAGCTGCACCCTTAGTAACCTTCCAGAAACACTTGCAAGTGTTGGCGGATGCATAGGTCACAGGTTGCACGTGGCACWGTAATGCAGTGGCACATTCAAGCCTCACTTTTAACTCTGCTTTCCTCCACTAAGCCAATCAACCTTGCAAATCTCTTCTTAAAGATTAAGGAAAACAGGACAACAACCTGGAAGAGCCCCCTCCGGTTTCTTGTGCCTTTCTTCAGCAGCATGAAGAGCGATTTTCCTTCTAAGCTGACCTAGGCTACACAGAGCTGACTGTAAGTGCTGTGACGATGAAGAACAGCAGTTGTTTTACAAGACTAGCTGGATGAACTTAGTCTTTTCTGGTTGCTTCATGCTCGTCCCTGACATCTAGTGGAACAATTGCACTAAAGCATTTAAGAAGCTGAGCAGAAGAGACAAGGGTTTGCTTCACTGCGGTGTTCAATGGAGCAATCATTTCCACCTTAAGCTGGTTTATTTTATTGCACTTAATATTGCCAAGGAATTTGCTGTGGGAGAAAGAAGACAGCCCCAGCATGAACAAAGGGCAAACCTTATGGGTAGTTGTTTTTTCCTTTTCCTCTGAATATGTGCTCTTTTTTGCTGCTAGGTGAATGGTCTTCTAGCTGCAGCAGTGACAAACATCAGTTTCACAGTTGCTTTGTGATTAACACCATTAAATGAAACCCAAATGTGACATGATCTCAAGAGACTATAGAGTAAAACTGTCGGAGAGCTCGTAATAATCCCTGTGAAGAATACAAAATAGCTATGGGCTAAATTTTCCACCCGGCTTCTCAGAACACAGCTGTGCCACTTGTAAGTACAACTGCCTGCACATGCAACCCATGCTCTATTTTCACAGGTGAGAAAGGAGGCAAGGAAACATTCTGCAGATATGAGGAGGATTTTCAACTGCTCAGCTGAAAGCGATGCACATAATTGTCCTGTATAAGGACGTGATTTTTCGCTCTGGGAATGGTGTTTATTGAATGTTTGGGGTCCCCACTGTGTAGGAGCTAAAAACATTGTGATGATAGTGACAGCAAAGGTGACTTGCTGCTCTTGTGGTCATAGAGGGATCTTTATTTGTAAGATTTAGTGGCTATGCCTTTGTGCTGCTTGATCATCAAGCACAGACAAACTGAGTTTCTTATGGCCAGACAGCCCTGCAATGGGTAGGGTCTACAGGGTTCATGCCTACTCAAAACACAGGTTGGTTGTGGCCCTCCCACAAGTGTGCCAGATCTTCACAAAGGCTTAAACTCATCTGTTCAGCTCCTGCTTTATGTACTTCTGCAGCTAGGAATGTTTCTGACATTTTTATGCAGTAAGGCTGAGAGCCTCTTCCCTTGTGACCCTGGCTGTCAGGGTTGCGTTTCTACTATCTGCCTGCTCCTGGCATGTGAGATCATGGAACAAGAAGGGGACAATGTGCCATACAGGCATGGTGTGTGCTGTGTATCTGGCCTTCAGCTGAAGGAAGCTCTGTTGTGGGTCACAGCCTGCCCCTCTCCAGCCATATAAGGTCTGATTCCAGACCTGCTTCCCTTCCAGGACCCATTGCAATGCCACCCTCTGCATTGGAGCAGGTATCACTAGAAAGGTCTGTTTCTAGTCCATTGTGTCCAGTCTCTGGTCTCTAGGACACAGTTTGCAAAAACTTGAGCAAAACTGTTATTAAGTGAATCAGAATGAAAGCAGTCATAACAATACATCTGCTACCTCTTTGCTGTGGGAATGGCAGGAGTGGGCAGGCTTCTGGCAGCCATATGCAGAATTCCTCTTTCCTTCTTGCAGCAAGAAGAGAGCTCTGATATTGGGAAGGTTCAGAAGATAGGATGGAGTAGGGGAGCATGACAGCTCCTGAGAAATGAAGGTAGTCGCTGAAGCTAATAGTGTGTGAGGCCAAAGCCTGAATGAGATGAGCTATTAGGCAAGACAGGTGGCTTGCTGGCTGTCTTAATTGGCTCAGAGGGTTCAGTCAGGACACAGCATCTCAGGTGGGAGTGACTCTTGCAGAATGGGCAGCCCCAACTCAGAGAGGCAGGATGGCTGGCAAGTCATCACAACTGTTAGCTTTAGTTTTCACAAGTGCACTTAGCTGTGAATCACAACAGCCAAGAAGTGGGACAGCATGACTGTCCTACTACCCCTGCATGGGGGCAAGGGCTTCCAACAGTGGCACAGAGCAAAGGGCAGGAGGGCCTTGAACTGCCCCAGAAATTTTCAGTCCAGGGCTAGAGGACTTCTCAGAGACTTTCTTCAAAATATCTGGTCAAACTACCATAGAAACAAGTTACTGCCTATCATTTGAGTCCTCTGCTTGTGAGGAACATCTTACTACCCCACTGATGTGGGCAGAGTTGACTACTGTGGCTCTGTTAATGGTTGAAAACTTGTTAAACTGCTTTAGGCTGTGTGTCTAGACCCTACCAGTCTGATCTGAGACAGCTGAAGTGAAATCAGAGCCAAAGCTTTTGTACTCTGAGTTTTGCTACTTGATTCTCCATCAAATGGTGCAGAGGTATATAGAGGTATATATAGTGCTGGGAGACATACTGGCTGCCCTGTATGAAGAGGGAGAAGCAGTTTTAGAGAGCTCCTGTAGAACTATCGTATCCCTACTGCTTATGTGTTGGGCAGTGCTATTGTCTCAGGGCCATGGCTTCTCACAGAATCACAAAACGGTTGAGATTGGAAGGGACCTCTGTAGATCATCTGGTTCACACCCCCCGCTCAAGCAGGGTCACCTAAAGCACACTGCACAGGATCACATCCGGGCAAGTTTTGAATATATCTGGAGAAGGAGACTCCACAACCTCTCTGGGCAATGTGTTCAAGTGCTCTGTCACCCTCACAGGAAAGAGTTTTTCCTCATATTCAGATGGAACTACCTGTGTTTCAGTTTGTGCCTGTTGCCTCTCATCCTGTCTCTTGGCACCACTGAAAAGAGTCCAGCCTCGTTCTCTTCACATCCTTCCTTAAGATATTTGTATACTTTGATAAGACCCCCATCTCAGTCTTCTCTTCTCCAGGCTAAACAGGCACAGTTCTTGCAGGCTTTCCTCATAAGAGAGATGCTCCAGACCTCTAATCATCTTTGTAGCCCTATGCTGGACTCTCTCCAGTAGTTCTATATCTGTCTTGTACTGGGGAGCCCAGAACTGGACACAGTACTTCAGACTCAGGCCTCACTATGGCTGAGTAGAGCAGGATAATCTCCCTTGATCTGCTGGCAACACTCTTCCTAATGCACCCCAGAATATCATTGGCCTCCTTGGCCACAGGGGCACATTGCTGGTTCTTCTGGTGGGTTTATTTAGGATTTGTGCAGATTAATCACTGCACTAGTCTTAAATTAGGAATTAGTTGAGATTTTAGTACATGCTAATTCAATAACCACTTGGTTGTTTAAAAATATTGTGTAAAGTTTGTGTAATTGGTTACATTGATATTAAATTAGCATATAAAATCTCCTGCAAATCTCATATGATTTAATGTGCCTGTTATCGTGTGTGAATAAAACGGTGATTGATGAGTGAAAACCTTTTCCAACCACAGAGATTCTTTAGTAAGCTCARGAGTATTTCTGACATGTACTGAGTTACTAGCATTATGGAGGTCACTTTTTGATGGCAGGCTGACCCATATGTATAGTATAGACTTTTGACCTGGAGTAGATTCCTAACCAACCTAGCATGTGACTGAATTTGGATCTGCAGTCACACAGCAACCCATGAGAAAAGTGGTGAGAACTCTGTCCTAGCTGAACTTCTCTGTTTCTAATTGTCAAGCACCGAAATGGACTGAGACATAATTTATGATGAAGAAGAACAGAAAATTAAAAAGCAAGTCAGTAATCTGGAAAAGGAGTTTTTGAAGCTTTTCCTCACATTAATTCTGATGCTACTTTCATCCGGTGGTCAGAGCAGCCTGGTGTGTGGTCTCTCTTGGGTGTGCTGAAAGCCCAACATCAGCCCAGGGACAGCCCAGTCAAACCTCCTTTCCTCTGTCTCTAACTCCTATCTCTGACTGTTCTGGCAGGAGGAAGATGGAGTGGCTTAACAGACTCTCTACTAGCCATTACAAGAACTGGCCTTGTGGTATGTTAAACTGATTTGGGGCCAGAGTGCATGGATGAAGTGAAGCAGTAGATGCATTAGACCAGAGCCACTCAGTTATTGTATTCTTCTGTAACGACCCCCCTTGCCAGAATGGAGTACAGTTCATTGGCAGTTAGTATAAGGAAGAACAGCCACACAGGCAGGGACTGAGGGAAGTTTGCAGGGGATTTGAAGTCACTTTTACTCCATTCTTCTTGAGCTGATTGTGCTGATTGTATCTTAGTTAGCTGCATAAGCTTAAAATACGGATAGTAGGGTTTGATGTAACTTAGCTCTGCTCTCCCTGTGTGGAAAGCAGATGTTCTCAGGTTTCCAGGTGCTAAGAAATGCTGTGTCAAGCTCATGGAAGAGCTTGCCAGGTATTTTGAAGACAGCTAGTTTTCTCATCTCTTGGGCACGCTCCAAAGTGCGTGTGCTATGCCTGATACAAGCCAGACAAACATCTGTCAGGACTGATGTTGGTATGGTTGCTCCTGCCTTAGGGCAGGCAGATAGACTGGTGATCTCTCAAGGTCTCTTCCAGCCCTAGTCTGTGAGGGAGATGGGAGCACTGTAGGTCATGGCAAGGGCTTAGGGGATGCAGAACACAGGGCTGGAGGGAACTGGGCTTCATTAGCTGCTTTGCTCCTCAAACAAGTTGTTTTATGATTCCATGATAGTCTTGCCCATCCCTCTATTCTGTTTATTTCAAATCTTGTTCTTCCATTGCTTGGCAGAAAAATTAAGAGAGATAAAGCAGCAGCAACACATTGTCCAAAGTTTTCTGACTTCCTCCACCTGGTGATTTCTGGTCTAGCATTGTGCTCACTCTCTGTGAATTAGCAAATGTTGTGAAGGAGTGTATGAGCATGTAATGAGTTTGCTATAAAAGTGGTAAGAGTGAAGCAGAACATATACCTACAGATGTATGACTGTTTGTACATGTATATGATTCCTGAGAATCACATTATTTGTGCTCAGTGTGAGAGAGAAGCAAGAAATCTACCTAGGTTGATATTTTTTGTTGCTATACATCTCCATTACCCTGGACTAGTCTCTACAGTAGAATGAATATGCAGGTTCCTGATATCTCAGTGTGAACAGACTGCCCAGGCCTTCCACTAGTATACAGATATGGGGACAAATTTTTAAAACACAGTTTCATTGCATTCCTTGTAGAGGTCTGATTCCTTATCTCTCTCCCTCCTGCACACTGGCTTGATTTTGCATGCTTATCTGCCACATCCTTTTCCTGCCCAATAAAATCCCACTTTTGGAGCCAGATGTGCCTGACTGCTGATCTCTACAAAGCTTTTAAAATCTCCCTAGTTATAATCACACATTTAGCTGACTGGTGTTTGAGTTAGTATTCTTACTTATTTGTGTGTATAGCAGGACCTAATTACTTGGTTGAGCTAATAAGCTCAGATTATCACAAGCAATGAGCGGCCAGTTTGTTTCTGACTGTGGTGTGAGCCTGGGGTGCAGCCAGCTCATGCGGTTTCGCACAACAGAGCCTTATAGCAGGTTCTTGTCTGTGCCTTGTACCCATGTCTGCTTGCACTTGTAAGGGTCAAAACACAAGCTGTGCTTTTGGTCATGCCAGAGCTCTCTGGGGAGGAGACGAGCTCATTTGAGGGTTGGTTCTCCTTCACTGCCTTTCCCCCACTTTGCCACCATAGCACACAGGCTTCTCTTGCCATCATTGGAGAAGTAATGCCGAAGTGTTTTAGCATAGAGAACCACAGAGAATACCAGGCACCAATGGCTATGGAGAGAGCAAGGGCACAGACTACTGTTAGAGAGAACCAGACTTTCTGAGCGCACATGTGAAGCCTGCAGACAAGGCCACTGCATGTGCCTGAGAGCACGCAGAGCCCAGTTTAACTGAGGCCTTCCAGAGGCTCTCTGCAAGGCCACGAACCACTTCTCCCAGGCAAACCTGAGCAGTGACACAGGACAGTGAAAACAAAAGAAGAAAAGAAATAAGATCGAGAGCCTCACAGTGATGAAGGGGCTTGCTCTGTGTCACGCAACAGGATAGTGACAGAAGTAGAACCCAGCTCTCTTGATGCCTAGTTTAATGTCATTTCAGCTCTGTTGCCTGGCTTTCAGGATGTTGTGACTGCAGAGCCTACAGTCACTTATGCCTATTAGTATTTGTACTTCTGTTGAAGTAGGTTTCTGGATTTCGCCCATGCTGGTCTATCCTCCTGGGAAGTCAAATGGAAACGCTATAGTCTATAACAATCTCATTTCCCTGGCAATGCACTGGAATCACAAGCGTTTAGGCTTGCTAAATATAGCATAGAGGGACCTGGGGTTGATCAGTATTTCTCCCATTAGTGCTGTAGGTGGAACTGCACTTAATAGGAATTACACTAAATGGATATAGGAGACATGGGGATAATTGACCAAACTTGTCTTAAATGTGTTTGTAGAGAGAAAGAAGCCGCAAAATGATAGGCATTTTCCCCATTAGCCTCTCTAGAGAAGTTAGCAGGCACTGTGGGCCAGATTCTCAGCTAGAGGGACTTGCCATTGYGTCTTTGTTTTCACTGGAATCAGGCTGATTTACCCCAGATGCACACAGAGTATTGGTGTCACTTGAAATATTAAATGTCTGAAGCTCGTGGAAAAGTGAGAAAAAGACTTAACTACAACAACCAAAGTTTATTGTCATGAGTTTGGGCTTTTTAAATAGGAATAAATGAGCCTGCTGAATGGTAGAACTAAGGTCAATACTCCCACTGGTGTAAATGAGCATGACACTGTATGGTCAGCAATAGAATTCTACATACTATGCCAGGAGGTAATTTAACACTGAATGTATTATTTAGGTAACATACAATGTATGCAAGCTGACAGGCTCATTTCCCAGAAGGTGTTTTTTAATACCAGTATACCTGCAACTGCAAAATAGACGTGCCTTTTTAGCCCTTCCTCTCTTCAAGCACAAAGCTGTTCATTTAAATGAAAGGGAACTTAATGCGCCATTTATAGCCATGCATTTTGGATTGGTATTTGCATTCAACATTGATTCCCTTTTATTTCAAAGGAGGTAGTGACAGGATTTGTAAATTATTCCCAGCCACTGTCCACATCAGTCTAAACATGAGTGGTTATGTTTTTTTCACTGTCACCATGGGGGACTGTGCTAAACAGTAACCTCCATGTAATGGCTCTGGTCTCTGACCCCACCTCCACTGAAGCCTACTACAAACATCTCTTTATACCACGGCATTCATCTTCTGATGACAGATATATTCCTCACATCTCAGAAAGATCATCCTTTGACGGGAGATTATACTGCAGTAAATTGACGTAGTGCTTCATATCCCTAATTCAGAAAAGAAAAAAAAATCTTGCAGTTAGGCATGCCCTGAAGATTGAAGGAAGGAGCTTTATTTTTAAGAAACTTTCTAGCCACCTTAGTGACAGGGAAAAATAACATCCAGTTATGCTTTCTTTTTTTTTTCTTTCTTTTTTTTTTTTCCAAATGTCATGCCAGTCTAATGATTCTAGGATCTGAGTCATGATTTTGGAATGCTCCATTGACTCTATTGGAAATTAAGCACTTCAGGTTGAAGTGCTTGTATAAGTCTTGTCTTGAGTAAGATTAGATTTATACTTGTGCTTAAGTGCTTTGCTGAACTAGGGCCCAATTAAGTTAAATATGATTATTTTGTTTCCAGAGACAATTCCCTTTCACAAGTCTGCACCAGCCAGCTCCTGCAAATGCATTCATCCTTAGGAATGAACACAAACTGCCTTGACCAAGACCCAAATAAAAATTGAGCGGTTTATTTTAAAAAGAAGCTGGATTTTCATCTTTTTTAATAAAAAAGGAAACCTGATTAGACTCTTTCCTCTTATAAGTGCCCTACTTTCAAATCAGACCTGACACTAAGTAGGTTAGTGGGAGGGGAGCTTTAACAAATTTCCTTTAACAGAACTTGATGTGATTCTCTGACCTGGATTTTCAGATTTAATCTGCTTTAAAGAACATACTTTAGCCTAAAATGACAGTAAAATTCACAAAAGAACCAAGCTGTTAATTTAAAACAACAACAGCAACACAGCAACAAAACAATTGTCCCCAACCAAACACAAAACCACAATCTAGGTCCGTAGACAGCCAGCCTGTTACAGTGTTAAGTGTGTGTGTGTGTGTGAGAGTGTTCTTGTGAGTGTACTTTCTTTCTTGAAAAAGAAAAAAGATGCTATTGAAAGTGTTAAAGAAGCAAACCTGGGACTAAGCCCAATGCTACTGAAAGGGGCTTTTGATGATACATCCCCTGAAAAACTACAGCCCTCCCATAAGTCATCAGATATGGTATTGCAAAGSCATTTAAATGTGAGGTCCTGTCAAGTTATGCGAAAGCCCCATGATGTATGACCCAAAGGAGTTTATCTTGCTCTGGGAAAAAAAGACCTTGGAACTGACACTTTATATTTTGAAGCCAATAAAAACATCTTAAAATAACRCCCCCTCCCTTCCTCAAAGAGTAACTGACAGTGAGAGAGAACGCAGGGGTGGGAGACCAGTGATCAGCAATGATTCAGTTTCTGGGTCTGAGAACTTTGTTGTGGGCAGTGCAACTCCAATGATTTATAATTAACTCCAACATGAAGAAGAAAATGCCAGGCTTTCATAACAGCACTACAAAAATAACCACATTCTCAGTGTTTGCAAAATTGGAAACAAATGTCCCAAGGAAAACAAGAGCTCTTTACAGCCCTATCCATGCTTTAGAGCAAGGAAAATACTGGAATTCAATCATGACCACAGATGATGAGCCAATATCATTTGTCATGGGAAATTCTTCTGGGTAAAACAGGATTGCTACATTACCCTTCCATCACTCTAACAAATAAATGAATTGAAATCTCTTAAATTAAAAGCAGTTAAGACCTTTTCTTCTTTCTGGCAGAAAAATTTTGTCGTCATCTGTACCCCAAGGACCTGAAAGTGAAAAGCAATAAACTTAAACATACGCATTTTTTGCATACATCTAGTGCTTGAGATAGGACTCTCATATTCTGGCTGATCTTATGAGTGATCTTAGGTAATAGCTACGTAAAGACACCTGATGGTTTGAGGGTCTGGGCTTGGTAGATTATGGTTTAAGTGACTTTAAGTAGGGCATGTGATTTCAATTTGGCAAGATACTGCTTTTAAATGCGGGAGTAATCCCAGTACARCTAGTGGGGCTACTAGGCAGAGATTTAAGTAACTTGCTGACTCAGGACCTAAATTAGACAAGTAGCAGTGGCATAAGAGCCCTCAGAGAATAACAGTGAAAATCCTGAACTGGGTCATGAGGAAGTAGTAAAGATGAAAAGTTTCTCTAAGGAGATTTCATGAGGGAAGCCCTGAGCTGATCATTGCTGGCTTCCATTATATTAGCAGCAGTCTTGTGATAACGGGKTTTTTTTTCTTAAAAAATAGTCTCTGAGGTCCTGGGATTTTAGGAACCTTTCTATCTCTTCCTCTATCACTATCATTGTCTCTAATCCCTATCTCTATCTCCATCTCTTTTAAATAAATGTCTAATTGTTAGAGTTGCAGATTAAAAGAAAGCTGATATAATCGTGTAGGGCTTGACTTGTGATTCCTGAAAGCTGTTGCTTGTCCACACTGCACAGAGATCAGAGACATTCAGAAAGGAACATGCAGCAAAACATTCATTTTGAATTCCTTTGTGAATCCTTATTTTGTGAATCCTGAGGTTAGATGTGTCAGGGCTATGCTCAGCACTCCACAGCTGTATCATCTGGGGGCTTCACTATTTTTATTGATATATTTCATGCTAAATATTATACAGAATATAGTCATGTCAAGCAATGATGACAGCCCCTGGCCAGGAGCATTTACAGTATAAAAAACACAAATCAATGAAAGTCATAGCTACTACACAACAGAGCAAATTCAACACTAACCTGACAAAAGAAGACAAAAGCAAGTGTATAATGAAAACCTCCTTTCAATGTGTTTTTTATACTCTAGTGACCCTATAGCTAGTATTTATATCTACATCACCTATATAGCTGCCATTTCTGGTAAGACATATCCCTGTTTAAGATGACAGTTTCTTTGGAGATCCTTGAAAGGAAAGTGCTGTGATTCTCAGGCATTATTATTTTGGTCCAGACCTAACATTTTTCTTTTTTTCTTTTACTTCTCTGCTCCAGTTGAACTCCTGTCAAATGCACCCATTGGAAACAATAAGATAAACCACCTCTGTCATTTACTTCCAATGTAGGAAGTCTTAACTGTGCTCGCTGTTCATTAGCACCCCCGACTCTCAGAGCAGCCATCCGCAGAGCTGCTGCAGGATTCACTGACTACAAGCCTGTGAAACCTAATTTTGATTCATGAGCTGAAATCTCTCTAGCACAGCCCTTGTGGAGCTTGAAATCTAGCTGTCTTTTACCCAGCCTTATGCATGTGGAGTCAGTGTTTAGCCATATTTGGAAGATTTTGCAGAACAAGCCTAGAAATCTCATGCTGATGGGCACCSTCTTCAAAGTGGCTTTGCAGTAAGTGAGCCTGCGACGACGATTTTTCTGTGGCTATTGTTTGAAAGTTGCTGTTAGATKTGTGCAAAACCTCACAACTTTTCTGTTTCATTCCCTAATACAWTTTTTACTGTTTTGATGAATATAATCAAACATCTCTCAAATTATACTTGATTAGGAATTGACAAAGTTGCTGTTTTACTCTTATAAAAGCAGAAAAATTTCAATTTTTTGCCTGTTTTACTATGCAAGGTATTTTGTGTGGAAAATGCAGTAGAATTAGTCCTATRGAAGATAACCATTTAACAGTTAAAAATGAGGTATTTTTAGGAATGCACCAGTTGCATCAACGTTTTTATCAGAAGTTATTTCAGAATTCATTTTGATAAGACTGAAACACTTCATTTTGATAAGAAAAAGACATTTAAGTCCAAGAAGGTTCAAATTGTCACTTCAATTTCAATACAATGTCTTATAAGAACAAAATGAAACAGGAAATACTATGTGACAACATTTGACCTTTCTGAAGGAAGACACTTCTATGCGGTTTAAATGAGAAATGTTTCAGTTCACAAAGAGTTCTTGTTTTAAGGTTTATTTCAAATTCAGAATGCAACACTGCTTCAAAATGTTGATTTTTCTTGTAACATTTTTATATTTTGAACAATTTTATTTTTCCCCAATGGCTACAAACCTTGATCATATTGCCATCTAAGTGGTCAAGATGCTATTGCATGATTTTTTTTTTTTTTAGTAATTAGGACCAACATAGCCTTTAAATTAATACTTGTATTGCATTTACTAGCCCATAGCCATACCTGGAAATATTTGAGAAAGCTCCATTTTAACAAATGCAGTATAGTATTTAGCTGGAGTAGTAAAGATCTGTAGAAACTCTGTCTAACTAGGGATCCTAGTATGTCTGTGACACAGGTAAGCATTATTATATCTGTTTATCAATTCAATATCTTTGCCAATATTAAAAGTCCTGTCTACGTGAAAATAGAACTGATAMATCTCAATAAAGGAACCACCAGTTCAGTCTGTCTAACCAACCTGCCTTTCCTACACCATTTTCTCAGAATGTAGACCTCAGCCCTCAGCAAATTCTGATATCTTTCCCAAATGTTTCTTGAGTAGTGTTGTGCAGCACCCTGACATCTTTCCRTAACCACACCTCAGTGGGAAAATTTTCTCCTGGGACAAATTTACTAAGTCAAAGGAAGAGTTAAGGAGACTGTATCTCCTCTTCCCTTATGYTGTCTTGGTGCAAGGTGTAACTCTGGTTGTGTGATGGAGGAAGGTCCGTATCAGTGCAGAGTCGTCTGGTGCACATGCTGGCTGCCTGCAAGCCTTACTCAGTGTGGTTTCGCCTGTTGACCTCTATGTTCTTCTAAGCTCCATAATCTAGCGTCCCCTGCCACTGGTTTCCCTGCTGAGCTCTGTGAAGGATGCCAGGCCTAAGGTGGGCTTTTACGATGGACAAACACAGCTCCTGGAACTCGTGGGATTTAACTAACTACAAACCCTGGACAACTGGATGCATTTGGCTGTAGGATGCGAAGCTGAACTGTGCTGTGAACAAATTTAACCTACCATATGTGGTTCCTATGATTTTGTACCTGTTTTTCCAAAATGAGAATTGGTCTATGCTTTAGTTCCCTATGCAAAATGAGTTTTCTATTTTAAATCTCAGAGATGCTTGTACTGAAGCAACTAAGGAGGAGTTTGGCAGTGAAAGACTATTACAAATATGCCAAACAAAACTGGCCTTTGTTTTGTGCCATTTCCGGACTCTGCAACATTATAATAACAAATCCTGGAACCATATGACACTAATGCAGAGCATCTTTTTATAATAAACAAAAGTAATGATCCTTGTTAAAGAGACATGGGAATGAGTAATACATAGCAATCTCCATTCAAAGAAAAGGAAAGAGCAACTTTGAAAAAAAAATAGAAAGCGACATTTTCCTGAATCTGTGCGTATCGGTGGCCATAAGGCAATAAAATTCCAGGACACTGCGAGCACACAGAGGAGTAAATGGGAAAAAATGCTTGGGAAGACAATGTAACATTGTCTCGTAATTTACAAACCCCTAATGATTTCCAAAGCTGGTATGCGAGGTTTACCCTCCTTTTTTGGCGTTCRAATTGATGCAGGGGCTTTTTCTTGCCAACTAGAACATTCTTGAGGTGTTTTTTTTCTTCACATGAAGTTTGTTGTGATCCCATGCTTGCTATTATTCATAAATTAATTTCTGGCATCGCAATAAATTCTAGGAAAACCAATAAACCACAAACATACAGCTAATTCTTTGTCATTCTTCTTTCTTTCTCTTTTTTTTAAAAACATTCTGTGGGAAAGACAAAAAAAAAAGCAGCAAATGTTTGCTGAGGTGCTGTATCCACAGCATGAATTTATGTTTCCAATTGTTCTTCCTAAATTGTCAAAGAAATTTTATTGCAGTCGACAATCTTTATTGGTTCTGTTGGGCAGGGCCAGCTTTAGAATATATCACAGAGTGAGCCTGTGTAATACCTAGAAACACATTTCCAATGACTATTAGAACTGGGACAAATCCCAAAGCTGTGACTCAGTTTCTGCACAGTCCTCACTATGAGATCAACAGGTTTTCTGTGTAAGAAGATTGATTCCTGAAAATGTCTTGGAGTTCTTAGCTACTATATTAAGTAAATGTTACCTTCTGTTCAGACATTAATTGAAAATACGAGCACATGAAACCTCTTCATTTCAGAAGCAGAAAACATTGGTCACAGAGTTGTGCATTTTTGTATGCAGCATTACACACCACATGCACAAACACGTGTGTACAAACTGCTTTGGCAGATAAAGTGGAGGTACTTCTTATAGCAACGTACCCAGCAGGTTGTCATGGACCAGCCAATAGAAGAAAGCACCATTAACAACCAGGGGAGAGGCTGTCACTTACAGCTCATTCCCCAAGACAAAGGAAAATGTGTGTCTAGTCCATTAGGCAACTGAGATGTGAAAATRGCTCCATTTTTCTTGGTGCAATAATACAGATTTAGAGCCTCATTTCCATTAAAATTACTGGGTTGAAATGTCCACACCAGATCCTTATTATGATTAATATATATACAGGCAGGTATGTACATATAGTAGCTCTAGCTCATCTATCTGTCTCTTTTAGCAGAGCTTGGTTCAGACTGAAATTTGCTTTGGGAAACAGAAGGCTGGGGTTGTGAAGTCCTTCTCTGCTAAGAGACTTTGCTCCAGAACTCAAYGGTATTTAGGCACCAAATTCCCACTGAAACGTTTGATCAATAGTGTGTAAGAACCTCTGAGGAGCTGGGCATCTCAGCTTTTGTTCTAATGGAGCTTCAAGTAGTTTACCTACTTAAAGGTAAGACTTCTACTTGACTAGAAATTGTAGAAGTTTTCCCGGCTATTTGAAAGTCAGCAAACTGAGTTCATTCTCCTTCAAGTGTTTCTCTTTAAAGCTTTCATGCTGCAGCTTGGGAAAGTTTGCATGAATGGCCATATCATRCCCTTGAAAACCTGGAGGCTTCTTCATGTTTGATGGGCACTGGTGACAGAAAGAACAGATTTACTAACAGAAGGATGAATGAATGAACTTTCAGTATCCTTCTTAACCAGGAATAGTCCTGCTTAGAGTTTTCTTATGTGAGCTGACTAGTTACCATTCATGCATTACTACAATTGGGAAAATCCAGGTATTTTCCAAAATGGAAGGATAAACAGATTTTTTTTTGTCCTTCTTTCTATGTGAGTCCTATCAAGACTCGCATGGGGCCTGTGACTGCACTGGGAATTAGCTATATGCCAGGTGGTAACAATAATCCAGAGGTATAATTCCTGCAAAGTGTTTTCCTTGGAATTCTTCACCATGATCACAAGAGTCAAATGCATACAGATGAAACAGATTATGCCCAGGCAGGACATTTGCTCAGGTCTGTAGATTCCTTTCAACTGATGACAAGGATAATACCTATACATCAATGCTAGCGCACAGTCCTCTAGGTGAAATGTGGGAAGGGTACTGCTGGGGGGAACTGCAACACCTATTGAATAGAAGCTGCATTTTTTTTCCAGCCTGCTAGCCCTGTGTTGTTCATGAGTGTCCTGGGCTTTGCTCTAATATAATTAGCTTTTTGATACTGCTTTCAGTCACAGAATCCAAAGATTCAGTGATATGCCTGAGTTACGATGACTTAAGTTAAAACCTATCAGCCGAGCTCTAGTAACATCCATACAGGCAATCCTAGCATACGCCAATGGCAAAGAAGTGTAGTTTAATTTAAATGCCTCTCTCAAAGGTTGTCACAGATGATGATGACTAAGAGCTTGTAAGTGCTGAGCTTGTAGTTCAGCAGACCCTAGGAACTTGTGGCATGAATGTGTACCTGAGCCTGTTGTCTGTATTTTCTCTCGAGCATAGCTGTGAAAGCTTTAGGAAGGAGGCCCCATCTATGAATGGCTCTTTGGATGGCATGGAAGAAACAGATTGTGGGGGTGTGAATGTGATACCAGATAGACCGTGGAAGAAGCATGCAAGAGTGAGTTGTGGATACTAGGCAGCCATGCCATTGCCAGGATGACACAAATGTGTGCTCCTTACTCTGGAAGAGACACCTCCTCCAGTCCATTTCTTGTGCTCGTCCGTCTAAGCAAGACAAAACTTGACAGTATCCAGCTTGCTACAGGGCTGAGAGTAGTAGACAGTCAGCTGTGGGTTAGCGAGAAATGATTAATTTTTCCAGAACACTGCACTGCTCTTTTATAAAACATATTAGTGTTGTTATAAATCAATGAACATGGTTTATAATAGCAATGATGCCCTTGAAATCTGTTAATACTGCAGTCAGTGGTGGTTTTCCAGAGAATTTAGTACCCTTGGTTTCACCTTGGGCTATTAACTAACAAATCAGTTATTAGCCAGTGGTAATGACCAATTTTCTAGGGATGATTGCTTAAATATTGCCCACCTTGAAAAGAGAATTATTGCTCAACTGAAAACTGAACCCTTATTTTCAACTCGACAGAGCTAATGATCTTATCTGATTTCTTTATCTTCCTCCACCTACTCGAAGGTGTTCTGAGATGATATTACTAGAGAACTGCTTCGCCTTCTGCTTTCTGTGACTTGAATCCAGGAAAAGTTTCATATTTAATATTTATTCCCTAAGCATCAGAGGATGAAGACAGATGGTAATGAAACCAGTGTTGCTGAAAGCGACCACAATGATAATAGATTCTTTATGATGTCCAGGAATTCTGGACTCTCAGTCTCGGCTTAAATGTAGCATGGCGCCAAGCCCGTCACCTTAAGCTTAGTATTCCTGTCATCTCCCTGACCTGTCTTTAGACCTGATGAGTGCAGGCTGCACTAAAGGCATCAATCTGTCTTTCTCCCCCTATAAATGTTTTAAACACCCAAAGCTGGTCACAAATGACATGTTCTGCAAGAAAATCTTTGCAGGGATGGGGGCTGGGAAGAGGAATATCCAGGGTAAAAAAAAAAAAAAAAAAAGAATATTTACTCTGGAGCTCATTGGATACATATGTTTGTTAAACATACTGTTATCGGCTTGCGGTTTGTGCTTCTTAGTTCTTATAGTATTCTCCCAAAGCAGCAAATTTTAAACTTTTGGGGAATCATGAATTTTACTTTTTGCACATGGACARTAGAATTTTGATTTGTACCTTTTGAGGCTCCCTTAGGACTTACCCATAGGCTTCCAGGTCTGAGAACCATGAATGAAAGGGTTTTGACTAGAAGCTGAATTTCTCTCTATTCCAGACTAACTTTGCTATTAAATAAAGATTCTGCACTTCAGGAAATCTGGTTCAGTTTCTGGTTCTGACAGTTATTGTTCTGGGTGATAGTATTGGGCCTCTAAACTTCCCCAAACTTTGAAACCTTTACTTTAAAATCCATTTTATTTGTATTGTGAACTCCTAGGGATATGACTCTTACTCTTTGAATAGCAAATGGAGCCTTTTTGCCTGTACTGTAATTTACATGCTATATATGGCCAAAGCTGAACATTACCACATAGGGGATGGGWGGTTGGGGGATGAGTGGGAGTGATGAGAAATCCCACTTCTCCTGTAGGCTCAGAGATTAGATTACAGTTATAGATGTGTTTGGCTCAGGACCACAGTTCTGAGCTCATCTTCCTTCTGCATCTGTGTGCTTTGACAAGACAGCAGTACCTACAGTAGGAGCTGAGACTGTATTTGACCTTGCATCAGCACCCATGGGTCACAAATCCTTTTGCAGTCCATTTTCTGCCAATGCTGATGCTTGTTTTTGSGGCTGTGTGGAAAAACTCTAAGTATTGTTGTAACCAGATATAGTTTGAAAACTGTGCAGGTGGAGTGGGCTTGGAAAAAAGAAGTCAAGGGAACAATTTGGGCAACCAGTTGTTTGGTTCCTTGAGTTACTGTGGACAGCAGTATTCTTCTGCGACTCACATGTGGGCTGTTCTGCAGGGTGCAGTTTCTACTCTTCTGCTTGCCTGCCCAGCTGCAGCGTAAGGCCACCAACATTAAGCTTAGAAAAGAAGTCCATGGTATTTCTGGCATGGAGAGTATTGCATGCTCACTCATCTCTTCCTCTATCAGGACTGTGTAAATGAGAGTTTAAACCTGTGTTATGGCACTAAGTGGGCTTAAGCTTCTCCCTCTCCAGAAGTTTTGGCTTGGAGAGGTAGTGGTTGCTTAGAAAATAAACCAGAAGCAGACAACAGTGTTCTGTGGACAAGTGGCTTCTTTCTTTATATCATCTTCTATTTCCTTCAGCTTTTTCTTGAAGACTGAGTTTGTGCTATTAAAGGAAATTTTAGATTCAGTTGAACCCGGTGAAATCAGTGCGAGTCCTAGCAGATTGAGATGTACATATCAAATATTTGAGGAGAAGTGTTTCTGGGATAGATTTGACTTCTTAGCTAAAAGTGGAAAGGCTCTTATGCCCCTGGGGGTACTTGACCTCTATGTTCTATGTAAATGTTATACCACTTCATTTTCTAAAATAACAGCATTTAAATCACCGCAAAAATAATGCAACATGTATGTAAAAAAAACCCTATTTCTTTATAGGGGAACAATGGAAAATCAGCCCCATTGAGTAGGGAATGAATCTTCTAAGATGCTGGTGGATAAATAAATAAATAGTCTTTCTTTTTTTCTTTCTTTCCAAACAGGAGCAACACAGTGCTGCTCATCTGGCTGAGACAGCAGGAGCAGTCTGTTGGGGACATTGAGGAGCATCTTTCTTGCCTCCACTCTCTGTGCTGCTGGTGTCAGATCACTGGTGTTAGGGATTGCTGAAATTCCCACTCCAACAGGAGTAAATAATGGATRTTGTACCAACTGGCTGGAGGCCTGTAAACTTCTGTTTCTAAACACAGGATAAAATGAGAGAAAAAAAATACTTGTTTTCCTGTCCATATTCYTAATTCTGCTTCACTCTAAGGTATATGGTGTAACTTCTTCCCAGAGATGTTCTTAAAAGATATTCTCAGTGCCTCGGACCTTGTGCAGTCCTTCTGTGTGGCAGGACCGTGCAATTCTCTATTTTCTATAGCTAAAAATCCAGTACAAACCATATGACTTAGCTGGGCTGGGTGCTGCCAGAGTATGAAGGGGAGAAGGTCTATGCAATTGTGTTACTACTASAAGAGCCAGGATCTATTTTCAGTGCATGCAACTTCTAAAAATCAAAATAGTGTGATCAGCCAAACTTTTCGGCAAGCACMAGTGTGCGTTGTCCCCGGTGCCCCTCCACAGCTCCAGTCTGTCAGCGTACCCAGCCTTGGGTTCATGCATAACCCTGCAATAACATGTGAACAGAAAGACTAAAAATGATGCAGTGTGGAAATATGCTTTGTTATGTTGATGAACTGATATTTGGAGTGAAAAATCCTGCAAGATTCCTTCCAAAGAGGGTACTGYTGCCTTTATTCTGCCCTCACTGGAAGCTGAGAGCAATTCCGACAGAGGGTAGTTTTATGCCTGTACTGAGTGAATTGGAAGACCCCCTTCTTGGGAAAGACAYCTTTGGAACAGACATCCTATGTGACTTGCTTGTCCAGCATGAAGTAGCTGAAAAAAGCCTGCGTTTCCGAAAGTGAATATTGGRCTCTCCTTGACAACATACTAAGTTATTTGCTTCCTTGGACTGGAAGTCCTTATAATCAGTAGGCATTGTGGAAGGTCTTGGGATTGTCACTCAGTCAAACAAACTTTTCAGTACATACCTTGGAGCAGGTAAAGGTCAACAGGAATTAGATCCTTCTTCTTGGGGCATGAGATAAAGTCTCCAGAGAAGCCCTAAAATTTGGCATGATGAATGACAAAGAAATTAAATCTTGGTCATGCACTTGATTCTTTAAGTGTCAGTACACTCAGATGCACCTTAACTTRCAAATGTATTGCCACAAACAGCACAGCCTCAAAGAACAGCTATTTTTTCTTCCTGCTTTCACCTGACGTCTTGCAAGGCTTTACACAGCTTTTTGTGTACCCCAAAACCAAAAGAAGGAATTAGCTTACGAGGTCAGTGGAGAAAGGGTTAACCCTGTTCCATTGGCTAGAAAATGCACTCACAGCTGTGAGCCCTGAGTGCTGGCAAGGGATGGGGCAGCTGTAGGRAGTTATCTGCCTAAGTACTTTGTGGAAGAAACAGCTTAAAAAGCAAAGGAAAGGGATTGAGGATTTTGCCTGAACTATACCAGTTTAATGAGAGTTTTCTTTCTCTTTTAGCTTTTATGTGGCTTTCCTTAGGATGTCTGTAAGATGTTTTTTCTAGATAGGATGATCTTCTTTTAGAGATAGTAAGGGTTGTAGTTAGGGTGCTACAGGCCTGTGTTCTCTTGCTTTCTTCTGAGGTTTCTCTGTGAAGTATAAAATCTACCTTAATTTCATCTGAGGGCTGGCTGTATTTGTCTGGGGCTTCTAGGTATGTGGGAGCTCTCATCTGAAGGCAGGTCTGCCTCGCTCAGCAAGCACAGGCTGCAGTAACCGCTGTGTGTGAGCAGCAGCTCTGATGCTTTCTGAAAGTTTCTGACATGCYGTAGCACGGCTGAACACGTGCAGTGAGGTTGTCCAAGAAATTCTGAACAGACATACAGTGATGTGGGGTGTTCTCCATTACTGGAAAAATTTCTATTGCAATTGGATGTCTTTCTAAAAGATACTTGAATTCAGCTGTGGTTACTGGATTTAATGGGGAATTCATTTTGGAGAAGCACTCTGGCCTGAGCTGTGTGGGAGACTAGATCAGGTGATCAGTAATACCTTCTGGCYTAAAATCTGTGAATGCCTGAATCCGTAACTTATCCAGTTAAAAGCTGTTCTTGGCTTTCACAATGGTCAGGTTGCCCCCAGGAGTGTGTATTTTCTAAAACTTATCCTAGAGAAGACTGCCAAAAACTTCTGCTACAAGGAGCACAGGCGACCTCTCAAACATGCAGTGGGCTATATGTCTGCTCTGTATATTTGTGGTGAGCAAAATATAAATCTTTCCAGTAAAAGAACTCAAAGGAAGCCTGTTTGCCAAGTTACTTTCTTCTTTGGCTGGAAGTCTAAGGGAATTCTTTTATTATTATTATTTAAATGAGAAAATGATTGGATAGATTCTCTCTTTCTGACTCCTGAACTCTAAGGCACATGCTCCTGACACTCTGGTTTCTCACAGCTTAACAGGGAAAATCAGGAGCAGAAAGTTCAACTATTACGGCTTATCTGAGCAGGAAGTTAGTACAGAATAAGTTTGGGGGTATGTTTAAAGCACTACAACTATTCTGTGTTAATTCCCAGAGCGGATGTTCTTCTGTACGAAAGTGCCTTTGTGCAACTTAAGTTGATCCACTTTGCAAGTGGATTAATTTAAACTATACAAAAGGGTGCATGGGGTTCAGGACTTCCTGGAATAGCTACTGTAGTTTTAAGTTCTTTATTTTGTGCTAGTTTTGCTGTGTAGTCAAGTTCTTATTAGAACAAAACAGATACTTGCTTAGAAGTGCTGCAATGTATTTGTTGTCTTTTAAAAGACAGATTAAAGTTAATACATTTTTCTTTCAGCAAAACACATCATCAGGTGTTTGCTTCTCCTAGGGCAGTCTCCTATAGTTCTAAAAAAACCTGCCTTGTAGGCTATGTCTACTTCAAACCTATTGCAAAACAGTTTGCCAGTGTTTTGATAACAAGAAGGGTGAAAGTAGCAAATGACTGCTGGGCAAAGCAAGTCTGTTACGGGCTCAATGGGAACATACATCTGAATGGCATTTGCAGAGAATTTTCSTAAGTCTGAGGAAACAGATTTGAGATTGTTCTGTTTTTAAATCCAGTAAAATTTAATTATAGCCGTGTAGGGATTAAGGTCTACCTCTTGGGTTGGTGTGTAACCCTCTGTGTGTAGAAGTTCAGGGAGAATCCCCACAGTACCATTACCTGGAATAACTCTGCAGACTACAGCATGCAAGTTGAAGGCAGAATCTATTAGATGAAATTTTCTCCAACAGGTTAATAGGAGTGTTTCCTCTAGTACCTGATGCAATGATTTCTGTACTTTTTTGAAATCTCTTCCAAGCAGTGGCCACCCAGTAGTGATAACTGAGGTATGCATTGAAAGCTGAATGGTTCTCAAGCCTGCAGGGAACTGAGGTAGTATACAGATAATTTAGCACACCTATCTGTAAGACTGGCCTGTTCACTARTCTGTGTGCGTGCACACCTATAGTGAAGGCTCAGCCATCCCTATCTACAGCATATTTTTATCTATCATGGGATTCCTGTGATTTATTCTGTGCATTGTGAAGCTTTGATGCCCATGCAGTGCCATGGCAGAGACATGGAGATCCGAACTAAAGGACCAGGCCCAGAATGACAGAATCACTAAGATGACACAAACATCTGGAAATTCCATTAGGAATGCAAATTCACAGATGGTGTTGGGGGGGTTGGAAATTGGGCTGCAGACAACAGACAGTCTCACCTTGCCTTGGCAGCTTGGAGAAAAAGGAGGTGGAAGGGTCAGTAGCAGAAGAAAAACAATACAGAAGGAAGATCTGCAGAAGCTTGACTCCATTCCTCATCTCTTTCCACTGCTTTTCACTGCCCTGGCCAAGTTGTCTGATGAATTTTCCTACTCTCAGCTCTTGGCTTTTTTCTTTGAAGCCATGCTGTGCTCTTCTCCCAGATGGCTTCTCCTGTGCTCCCATGCTTCCCCTTTGTCAAGCACATCATTAAAACTCATTCCTTCCAAAAGGTAATTTATATGGTCATAATACTCCAGATTAAATATCTATGGTTTTTGAAAGGAAAACAATAGACATGATTTCCAAACATGCTGACTTTGCTGCTCTCACTTCAAGTCCTCCTATTCCCCCTCCTTTTTTACTCWGTTCCTATTGCCTTTACTGAGACTCAAGGATACCAGCACCAAGGTGGCACTTGTATTTAAGACCCTGAAAGATAGAAAAAATTGTCTGTAAGAAAATATGCTGCATTTCTCATTTACAATAACTAATTAGTAGATGAAGACTGCAAATAGGGCTTTGTATTAACATACCTGACTTTAGAATAGATCTTGATCTCCTACTTCAATGCAGAAGGTGATTTCTTGCTGTTAGTAACCTTGTTGGCACTTCCCACAAAACACAGCACATCCTATTCTTTGTGTTAGTGGGGAACACACTGTTCCTCTGAAGAACTTCATAAAAGAAGTCAGAATGAGATAAATATTGAAGTTGACCTACTCTGGTATTAGTTTGTTCTCCACCTGTCTATATATCATCTAACATGGCGCTTGTGTTATGTAGGTCAGGAAAATTAAAGTATTCTGGCTGGAACTAAACAAAGCCAACAGGTAGGAAGGTTAAGCTTGCTATTTCCTTTGCTGGCTAGACATCTGTATTTTTTTCACAGAACAAATGACCAACAAAAACATCAGTATTGTCACATACCTTGCACTGTGCCAAAGATCTTATTCTTAGATGGTCTGTTTGCTACGTGGCTGGGCCATGCTGTTAGGATGAAATTTTCAGACATGTCAGGATGCAAAAGACTTCACACAGATGGGTGGTGGTGGTGGTAGTTATTATTTTTTATCATAAACTTAGTGATGATCTGAACTTTTGTCCATTGCTTGAACTGACCAGTAGACCTTCTCTTTCCCAAAGCCTAGGAAACCTCTGCTAACTTACTTTTCCCTCTAGTGTCCCTTTGTGGTGGTCTTCACAAAACCTTGAAGGTGAAGGTGAAATACATCAAATAAAATATTCTTGCAGCAGTACTAGTTCATCCAGGGCAAGAGCAGTAATGAAAAGAGCATGAGAACACCTGATTATGTTTCCAGCTCTGTCTGGCAGGCCAAAAGACCTTAGAGAAAATACAAAAAAAATCAGCAAACACTAGTGAAGTTGGAGCTTAATAACAATAGAGTATTCATTAGTCACTAAATTAATGCTATTAATAATAGCATCAAATGGCAGAAAGTTCCAAAGTGAGTAGGTCTGGAGCAGTTGCTTTACTTCACTTAAAAATGAAGAGACAAATCAACAAATACATTGTGTAACCAAGCAATAATGTTYTATTTTATGGTCTCTGGCAATAAGTTAATAATGGCTCTGTGATGTTAAGGGCTCAGGACAATTTTAAAGGAATTTGATATTTTGGCCATCCAGGGAACCATTTTCAGAGTTAGGCTGGTCTAAATCACGTGACAGAGAGCCCTGAAAATATGCAAGTTGACCTGCAAGAAAAGCAAACAGAAAGGATTTTTGATTTTATCATAAACATTTGGCTGTAAATCACCACCAGCCCCAGAACCCACTTTAAAAATATGACGTTATTTGACATTTTCTTAGCAGTCAGCTAGAAAGCTCTAGCTTCCAGAATGCAATCATTCAAATTTAGTTTAATGTAAAAGTACAGTAAGTTACCCCGTGCCTTTCATGATTATATCAACAGCACTTTCTGTTGGCTGACACATCAGACTTGTTTAAAATCACTAGACCAAAGCACGCGTGCTTTCCTTTGCCTTTTTTCCTTTTCTAATAACTGCTGAATTGATCAATTATAGGAGATTTTGAGAAAATAATAATAAAAATTCCCAAACAGAAGATGAATAGTTTAAGTGCCAACTCTTAAATCATCAAGAACAACAGAATCATGTTTTGTGATTTTGGAAATGAACTGATCTACTAATCTGAAAACTGCCTGTCTTCTTTCTTGCTGTTTTCTTCACAACTGCAGTTTATAGGAAGAGGCTGCACAGATGCATTTCAGGGATATAAGAGAAAGCAGCTCCAGTATGAAAATTAGAAATAGATTTCAGTTTTTGTTGCTGCTGTTGTAACTAAACATCTGGTTAACCTATTTAAAAAGGAGAACATACTGTGTAGTCCTGCTCTAGAATACATCAAGAGCAATGTGACTGTGTCTGTTTTGATACAACTCTATCTCGGTGCTACCTAGATGCTCTTACATGAATGATATATGGAATTAGTTACATGTTTCTTCTCTTACAATTAGCATATTAATGTACCAGACAGATAATACTAAAAGCCTGAATGCTTGAGCACACACAATCCTTTCTTCATTGAGCYTTAACGCTCAGCCCTCGTGAGTCCTCAGGAATGTACGTGTACAACATGCTCCCTGCCTCCTGCTTGTCCTAAGAGCAGCCCTGACCTATGGACCACAGCTGAGATACTTAGACACTTATTTACTTTGTTGGCCTCAAATTCCATAAAAAAAAAAAAAGGATCTGTGTCAGGCTGCCCACAATGAGGCCTTTAGTTTGCTGCCTTTAGGTATGTGTGTTGCTGAGTGTGTGTATGCACACCAAGCTACATGCATACCTAGATATATGCAGAGATACTCTGAGGGACTGCAATATATTTTCCCATATGCATGTATGTTTATACTTAAATATAAAATGTGTATATATGTGCACACAGGCACGTATATTTCTGTGTATTTGTATATGTAACACAGAGATATAGTCTCCCATGACTTTTTATGTCAGAGATCCAGGATGGCTGGTGAAAGTACTAATCTTTAGTCTATCTTAGTGAAACACTAATGAACTTGTAAAAACAGGAAGCAGTGGAAAACAAATGAATTTCAGCTGGTGTTTGAAGAGCTGTCAGATCCCCTTGCTGAAATGTTTCAGAGGAACATCTTTCTGATAAAACCTCTGAGAAAAGTGGAGGAGTTTCAGAAGAGTGATTGGAAAAACAGGATGCCGACTGGCAGGCTTTGCTAATGCATTGCATCTGTAAAGACTCCAGCAACCGAACACAGCATTAGCTATGTGAGAGCCGCGGAAYGAGGGAAAGTTATTACATCTGAGCGTGATGGGAAGAAGGGGGAGGGGGGGAGAAACAGGCTATTCCCTTTATGCATCTTGAAGTTTGCAATTTTTTTGAGTCGCTGACATTTTTCATTCCATCTACTTTGCTGTCAGCACGCAGACTTAATTCTAACAATAATGAACAATGCTACTTTGCTGTCCAGTATCATCTTTCATCTGAGGATCTCAAAACATTTTACAAATGTTAAGGAAGCCTTGCAAGACCAGCGTGAGACAAAGCTAGGACTCACTGGCTTCACACAGGAAGCTGTGTCTGCACCTCGTTGGCAGATGTTATCCTCATTTTCCAATGGTTTAAATAATGGAATAGTGGGGTCCTCCAGTTTCTACAAATTCCCGTTGTTTACCATTCCAGAGTTTCTATGAAAGTTAAACTGAACTCCTGGTGCAGGCCACAACCCTTCTGAAGGCCTGCTTCTCGCATTGCCTAGATGAGAAGTCTGTTGCATTGTATCTTAACTCTTCTTTGACCCATGTGCTTGAAAATCAGAACGTGAGACTGGAGCAGGACCCACATGTATAAGGGAGCTCAAAGATCTTCTTGCTTCCTCTGATCTAAGCATAGTCTAGCTTCAGAAAGCTTGGTATTGGGCCTTCAAAAACACAAGGGTATTAAAAATGTAGAGTTAGGTGACTTGACAGAGACTGTGAAGCAAACTGTAACGGAACAATTGATTACACAGAAGTTCTGGTTCTTGGGCTTCCCCACATCCTTTGCACACATTGAGTCCTCCTGTTCCACTTTCTCTGGATTGTCCCCTTGGCTGAATTATAGGACAGTGCGGGGGACTGAGATGAGAGCAGGGGCCAGTCTGGAGTCACATATCTGCCTCACAACATTCAACTTTTTATATTTTGCCTCCTGAGGTCAGTTGCTTCTTGCTTCCTTGCATTCGATCAAGCTCCAATTCAGCAAAACGCTTATGCATGAACTTTCCTTACTCAGCACAGCACCAAAACTTCAGTCTGCAAATAATCTTGCATCTATTCAGAGAATGATTCTAAGTGTATGCACATGCCCTGTTTGAAGTTGGTGCACCCAGTGCGTCATGGTTAAGCTGAGAACAGCCTTTGGATGTTTTTCTCAATGACAGAGCCCTCTTTCGGGGGAGCGCCTCTGAAGGTTGGAGGTTTGTTTATGCCTAAGTGGATTCTAACATCTGAGTCATAGCAACAGAAGGACAACTCCAAACATCCTGGTGTCGGCGAGATGATCTAACGGCGAGCCCAGGAAAGCCAAGGACGAAGCTGCATCCGAAACAATGTAAACAGGAATATATTTTTAAAACAACAAGATGCAGAAAAATATCTAACAAAGCTGGATTTTGTTAAACTGTTTCTCAGCTGCCTCTTTCAGCTGTTCCCACTGCCATTTCAATTCGWCTTAGTTGTTTCTGTTCAGATGGCCCTTCCCTGGAAGGCAGGTGCTCTTGTTGGTGAAGCACCAGACTGGGCATTGGGCATCTTTGTTACTGAGTTCTGCAAAGGCGCTGTCACACTTTCCTTGTCACTCTGTGCCTGTCCTGTGGTTCTTGCCRCTCCTAACTCCCAAATGCCTGAGTCCCTTCTCAGTTTTACCTAGGTGAGTAACAGGAGCTTTACTCAATGGGTTTCCATTTGTGAGGAAGGAGTAAGGAGAGGCATGTGGGCAGGCTAAGAGCGGCACTTGGGCAGGACCTCTCTTCGAGAACAGTGTTCAGGATGTAGCTCAAAAGGTTGCTGCTCTCACTTGTGAACTTTGGGCAGAGCTTRCATAGGTATAAAAATATTTTTCAATCAAATAAAAATATCTACTTCTTAATTTCTGTACGTTGTGTTCCTTCTGCACCTAATTAATCATTATGATGTCCTRTGAAAAAAAAAGTAATTATCTCAGTTGTCGTTGTCCCATTTCACAGGCAAGGAAAACCCTGGAGATACCTGGCTGTATTTTACCAGTATTTTGTTGATCTCAATAAACCTATGTGCCTGTGAAGCGCAAGACAGGATTTACAAACCTTCATTTAAACTTTAATCTAYAAGCCTTAATTCTGGAATGAAATACATGATGAAAAGTATGACATGCTTTTGCTTATGAAGAAAAATAACTGTTTTCTTATTTCTAACTTAATACTTACTTGTCCATTGCTCTACTTTGATCTTTTTCACCCTTTTGAGACAACTAGCTTTCTAGGACAAGGCCTGCCTTCTGTCAGCTGATTATGTGCCATCATGTAACGTCCACTCTGCTCCTGAGATGCCCTTCACGCTATGYAGTCATTAGCTATTATTTTTGACTGTATAAATGGTTTTATTTCCTTAAGGTTSTATTTGTATTATCACTTTGCTATTTGAAAGAGTGATAATAGTTACAAGTTTGCTTTTTTTCATAATTTAGTAGTAGAATTGGCCTTTATGAGGCATACTTCAGTAGTCTTCCAAAACTGGAGTAGGATTCTATGCCGTGTCTTAGAAAGGTGCTAGATATGTCCAGTCAGAGCTCTAGAAAACACATGTGCTTGTAAAGTAGTTCATGCAAAAATAAAAGGTATGGAGCAATGTGTTTCTTGGTCTAAGACTCCAGACCTCTGAGTTTAGAAAGAGATTCAATTTTGGAACAGGTTACTCAGCATCTGTCACATTCATCAGTCTTCTCACTAGCATCTTCCTCAGTGTCATCCAATGCTGGATGTGACAGGTATTGATGTGATCAGATATTGGATGAAGAAGACTTTATTTTGAGCAGGGTGGCTGTGAGGTTGCTTCCCTTGATTTTGGCTTCAATCCTACCTTAACTGCTGGATTTCAGTGAACTTGGACTCTTAGAAGTAGCTAAGGGATGCATGGCTTTAATGCTGGAAATAGGTTTTGCTTTGACATCTTCTGTTATTCTAGGTTTGCTCACCACTTAAATGAGGTGCCTTGAGAATTCTCTTCATCAGAAAAAATAATTTGCCAGATGTCTTAATAAACCCTTTGCATTGGAGGTTCTGTAGAGCGAGGATTTTTAAAGCAGAGGATGTTTATTTTGTCAGCTTCTGTCATTTAATGATTTTCCTGCTCCAACTACTCTCCAGAAAAATGATAAGTGTATCCTCTTCCCATCTTTTAAATCAGAGATGAGTCTCAGTACCAGGCCTAGTCTATATAGTGTCTGAACAYAGCAAATTTGGGAGAATTTCTGATCCATGTGTAAAACCATGCAGGCTACAGAACCTTTGAGTCTGGTATTTTGGTTTTGTTCATTATGGATTTAAAGGATCTAAGGATTTGTCTGGATTCCTGTTGTTTAAAAAGTATGTATGTGCGTACATAATGGGAAAGAGAAATTGAACATTGACTTGAAAATTCTCCAGTTCTAATAAGGGAAACAGCTTTCTCATAGGTTCCCACATCATCAGTCAGCTCATCACATGCATGCTGCTGCAAGACATTTTTCTTGTAATGAATTGAATAATCACATCTGTTTCTCAAGCTTGAGAAAAGTTTAAAAAGTCATTAACATTCTCCTATTTCCATCATTGGCAGAATCCACTTTTCTTTTTTTTTACMAGCATCTCAGCAGTGTGGACACGTGTGCATGTGAAAAAATATCTGTGCATGCGGATGTGCGTGCCTGCAGCTTACAACGATGTTTGTGTATTTGCATATACTTCCATATAGACGAATAGCACCTTTTTCTGCGTGTGCATACATTCACCATGGGCAAGCATGAACCCATAGACGGGTTGTGGGTATATAAGTGCATATGCATGCCTACTGTGCTCTGATAATACTACCTATTTCTTAACTCCACAGCAACCTTTCCGTATGGCTGTAAATCTGCTCCCAGACACATGCAGGCAGAAGACACGAGAGGGCAGGCTTTCCCTCTCCTGCCTTGCTCTGCCAGGGCTCTCTGCTATTGTTATGTTTATGCAAACAGCCTTTGACATAATAGCTTTGAAACAGTTGAAAATTGGATTGTGCCTTTAGGCCAAACATTCAGACCACCACCTTGGCTATATTCATCTGCCACAGTAAATTGGGTTCAGTGTTGGCTCCACACACTGTATTTCAGAGAAAGATTACAGCTTGGCAATAACTTTTGTACAGGAAAGACAAATGCAAACTCCTGGCAGAAACATTGGAGCTGTTTAGTTGTGCAACCCCCTATCTGGAGGAATACAGATTGTACTGAGAATTTCTTTGGACATCCAAGGAGCAAATAAAAAAATTGCCAGGTTGGAATCTCCATTCCTATTTTTTTTTTTTTTTTTTTTTAGTTCGTCTTCCTAACACAATCTAATTATAGTTTAACCTCCTGAAATATATACTTAATAAAGGATGAACCTATTAGAAGAGTAAATTTACTGCCCACTAGTTAGTAGAAATCTTTGCTGTGTTCCTGTTAAGCAATAATGTTATTGGGATTGAACATTGTTGACTGGTTAACGGTCCTTCTACTGCAAGACAGATTATGTGCAAAACAAAAGTCAAAGCAAAGCTGGTCACAGTATTAAAGTCCATAGATAAAAACACTTTTTACATAAAAAGATGGGTTGAAAAGAAGTGAGAAGGTAGCAGCTCCTCCAACAGGAGATCAGCAAGCAGCTAAACTATGGTCTGAAAGGGAGGCAATGTTCCCTGGATTCACTGTAGACAGTGTGACACTTAATTTTCTATAGGCTGTGTTGCAATTTTATTACRTATTTAGACAGTGAAGGTTTATTTGGGCCTGATCCCAGAGGCAACATTCTAATTTCAGTCCTTCCCCTTTCAGACCAGCAGATGTGAGTGTACATGGATTTTGAAGCCATATTTTTCTTTCTGTCTTCAAGATTGCGGCCATCCAGGTGGAATGGAGATGGTGGGAAGAGCTCTGAGGTTTGGAAAGAGGGCACTGAAGGTGAGCTTAGGCTGGGAGCAAGATGAAGCCTGGGGAGAGGAGGGAAATGGCAACTCCTCTGGCAATGTGGCTTGCACCATCTCTAGTTTCCATCGTGAGGCTGGCCCATCAGTGGAATAATGAGGCTATGGACTTTGCCAGGGGTGGAGAATATAAATAAAAGCAAATTCCTGGCCCAACTCCCACTGAAATGTAATCCAGTAGGAAGAGAAAGGCTCTGTTCCTAAGATAAAGGCATTTTTAGCTCAGGTGGTAGCTGAGTTGGTGATATATTAGGTTTTCTGAATTCATGCTGGCTTGCACACAAGCTATTTTTAGTGTGAAAACAAAGTGACATGTATGTTGCTACCATAACAATGGGTGCAACAGAAACACATATTTTGTAAGAATACCTAAAGGTTTCCTGTGCTGAAATTTGCCCAGACCTGGTTGTGTGCTACTTGTGAGGTTTCCCATTCAAACAATCTTAATGCTGCTTTATTCTTTGCACGTACCAAGATTTTGACTCCCACTTCTAAGGATACAGAGTACTGCAAGAGGCTGTCACAGAATTTTACCTGCGTAACACGCATTGCTCATGCTTCTGCATGAAGCCATCCTTTTRTGTTAGCATTGGAAACAGTAGTTAGGCTTGAATAAGACATAAAACAAGCATGAGAAACTCTGCTGTGCTGCATCTCCCATCAACTACAGTGGACCAAATTCTGGAGCAAGAAAACATGACCATGTTTTAAAAAAACATATACTGTGACCATGATAACTGGTCTGCAGTTCTATCCCTAGTCAAGGGACAGCAATCCAGTCAGAGGGACTGCAGGGACAGCCACACATGCTGTTTTCCAAAGGAAAATTGTCAGAATTAGCCCACTTTATGTTTTTTTCATTTCTCTAGTCCACTCAGTCATGCTTTGCTGTCTTAAGCAATTTGTTTTTACCTGTGGGTAAAATACTTGGTAATGGACTCTGCCAGCAAACAGAAGWCTCTAGATGAAAAAGGATAGGAATTAACCCGTGATGGGAGAATCGTATATTTCTGTAGTACTACAAAGAAGTTTTGCTACTTGAAAAAATGTTTGTTTCATAAAMATAATTAATCTTTTTTTCTGTCTCCAGCTGTTTGCCCCAGAAATAAAGAAAAAAATCTCACAAAGTGTCTTCAGTATGGTTCACCCCCCAACACATACACACTTATCAGGCCTCTTGCACTGAATAGTGCAGTGTTTTTATGGACAAAACTGAGTGAGCTGGCTGAATTTTGCTGTAGCAGACTCTGATGTGGTGAGGCCCTTTGTCATATATCACAGTCAGAAGTCATTTATTATCCTGCTTTCCTTTGGGAAGAGACTGGGGCAAAARATCCAAATTCTACCTTTCCTTTTCCTCAAGTGTGGTTTTTATAATCATCACTTATTAGCAGGATGATGGTAGCATCTAGGTAATCTAGCCAGGATCGGGGCATTATTATGATGAACAACGACAGAACTCTATTCATTAGAGTCCAGAGAAATTGTTTTGCTTGGCTGTAAAAGCACGTGGGCCAAGGAGGTCAGACAGCTTTATTCAGAGTCTCCTGCCCGTGTTACCAACTCTCGTGATATTATCAAAGTCTCCCACCATTCTGGGCTTTTCAGGGAGCAGCACCTCCTGCTGTCATGGGCGTCCACAAGAAGCTCAGCCTTCATTAAATGAGAGAGATGTTTCAAGCCCTGTTGATTTCAAGTGAAAACACTGAAAAATATGAGAAGCAGAAGGCAAAGAATTAGCTCCTTGAGATATATGTGTATATATATAATATATGTATGTATTAAACATTTGGGGGAAGGAAGGTCAGCTTTGTACTTTCTTGGAGCCAGTCTCTTCGGAGACAGCCTTGGAAGTCACTTAGTCGGGCATTTCTCAACCTGCAAGTCTGTGCTCCCTGGTGTGGCTGCAGAGCAGTCAGGCGGGTGTGAAGCACCTCTTTGTGTGCAACTCGGGTCCCCTGCCGTGGTGGGAAGGATTCCTCATCATTTGAAGGAGGCAGAAGGGGTGTGGGCTAAATACTCTAGAGATATTTACTTCATAAATAAAGGCTCCATTTCAATCTAGCCTATCTGTCCCAAAAGGATGGCTGTTCCTGTTTCATTTAGACTAGCTGAAAAATTGAGAGCCAAGATAAGTAGACGGAGAGAGGCTAAAATAAAGTTCTTCTTTCCTCTTCTTCAGGATTGCCTTCACCATAGCTGAACGTACATACATGTCACTAACTTTATCTCGTTTATCCTTGGTTTCTCCTTTCCCCTGTCTAGCCCCTTTGACTCCTGGCTCTGTGACTTGTCAGATATAGTTACCCATCCAGGCTCCCAGACTTTTGCCCAACTCCAGCAGTGCTTAAAATGATGGTTTTCATGAAAGCACCACTTAAGAGCAGACAGAACAAGGATATGAGTTAGAGTTAGCCCAAAGAAAGCAATTATCTTTAGTGGAGGTTTTTTGATAGRCCCGAATTCAGGTTTGTTTTACTTTGGGAAAATCTAAATAGAYTTTTTCTCTGCCAGTGTGATCCCCAAAATAGAGGAAGCCCTGGATTCCCATTGTTTGTTCTTTAGAGCCGCAAATGCAGGGAGTGATGGGACTCCAGACTCAGGGGCAGAGAGCTTGCTGAAACTCAGAATGCCCCACTCACAGGAAACTGAAATTGTTMGAACAAATGCTGGAACAAAACTCAAGAATGAGAGGACTTTCCATGAATCAGAAATGCCAGTTCTCAGTTTGTTTTGTCTCAGAAAACTTTGAAGCATTTGGGTTGACAATCTTGGTTTTAGAAAAAAAACAGCTGTCTGGTCTCTTGAGGCCATGCCAGGAGTCCCCCACTCCCTGGAACCCTTTTGTGTTGCCTCCACATTATTTTCCATTAGAAAACTATTTCACAGGACAGTTTCCATCCAGCTGCATTGGAAACTTCTTCTCAGCCCTAGACAAGCCTGATACTCCTATTTTGAGCTCTACCTGATTCTTACTCCTTCTCACTAACGAGAGCTGGGYCTCTTTAGCCTGGGAAGAGAAGACTGAGGGGAGATCTGATCARTGTGTGTAAGTACCTGAAGGGAGGGTGTCAAGGGGACGAGGACAAACTCTTTTCAGTTGTCCCATGTGACAGGACAAGAGGCAATGGGCAGAAATCGAACCACGGGAAGTTCTGCCTGAACGTGAGGGGGAATTTCTTCCCTGTGAGGGTGATGGAGCACTGGACCAGGTTGCCCAGAGAGGTTGTGGAGTCTCSTTCTCTGGAGATCTTCAAGGCCCGCCTGGATGCAACCCTGTGTAACATGCTCTAGGAGACCCTGCTGAGCAGGGAGGTTGGACTAGATGATCTCCAGAGGTCCCTTCCAACCTTACTGATTCTGTGATTCACTTAGACCTTTACGTTGCCATCCAAAACTATGCATGAGGAAGGGCCTTGCTGTCTAAGTAGAGCTCCCTGGATTGGGATCTTACTTGCTATTCTGTGAACCCAGAAGGAGAACTTTTGGTCCTGTTCTTTCAGGGAGAAGATTTTYTTCCCCCTTCTTTCCCTTCCTCTGCCTTCTCTTTACAATTAATTAGCTAATAATTTTGCAGCTGATCCCTTCTTCATTAAAAAGCCAAATCCCTTTTGTTAGCTCTGGTCAGAACAAAGGTAGGAGAATTTATGTCTTAATTTTAGTTCATTATGGCAGAGAGCATCCCACCCCATCACTCTCCCTCTCCCCCTCCCTTTCMAAGCCCTCCCTCTTCCTTTGGAGGATCCGTTATCACTTTGCCCCTAAACTCCTCACACTCTGCAGAGGCATTGGAGGAGCCTTCACTGCCCTTTATCTTCCGCTGCCTCATTAAGAGAAATGAACCTGAGTCTGAGAGAAATGACACAAGGGAAATAAAAATGTAATCCCTTGGTGCCACCTATAATGAATTGTTATGAAAACCATGAAAATATCTGTCTGCAGATATTGTTCTTTGATTTGAAGTCAGTGTTGTAAGCGGTAATTTTTGTCATTAAAGCTGTTAATCTGCACAGCGTTCCTCATAAGTTTTTATGAAGAAAAACAGCCCTACTGCCTACATGCTCATGCAGGGAGCTTCTGAGCAATGCTACATGAACAGGGTGCCTTTGAATAATTAGCTTTAATTATAGCCAAGGTGGCTGTCTGTCTCAGAGATGGAACTGTTTCATGGCAGTCTGCTGTCCACCATAATGATGGAATGGAATGAACTGATTCATCTGAACCTCATTGATGTGTTATTCTCCTCTCTGGATGACAGYGGGATGTGGGCACATCCCGGAGCACCAAGCTTTGTATATTTTTACGTGCAAGTAGCCATAGTGATTGCCCCAATCGTATACTTTTGCATTTGGGATGGGACTGTAAGGGGTTGTTGCATCCTAAGCAARGATGAGTTACAGTGAGCAATGGAGTACTCTACACCTCTGTCATTCTCCACAGCCTCAGGCTTTGCTCCAGGAAGGAAAGGAATGTGGCTCCCTCCAGAACCTACCAAGGCTGAGAGGTGCCTCTCCCTTAGCTTCTGTAGCCCAAGGAAATAGAAACCAGGCCTGACAGCCCACAGCAGCTTTATACATGGCAGTGTTAATTAATACTTGGCCACCTGATAGGAGGAAGTTTTTAATTGTTCCTCCTATTACCTGAATATCAGAGGAACTGGAAGAGCAAGAGAGGAGAAACTCTTTGTTGATGTTAATTAAGCCATCCTGCCCGCAGCTTTTGAGCTTTCTCATGAGTCAACTCAGGGACCCAGGTTGTAGTTACACCCCAGGCACATTTTTGAAACACCTTGGGCAAACCCCCCCCCCCCCCGCCACCATTTCTCTACTTGTATATCCTATCTGGGTGTTATTCTGGGTGTTATTCTTCTTTATCCCTCCCCAGCTGGCATTGAGCTGACCTCCTTCCTRCAACCCCTCTTCTACTGTTCTTAGGTGGAAAAGTTCTCTTCTCACACATCTGAGTGATTCTCAGAGATTCTAGACAGTTGCTTTTCATGTTGTGTCTTGACTCCAGCCCTGCCTTGACCCTTTGTCTGTGCACCGGGATTACTGTATGTATTTCTAGTGTGAGTTCACTGTGCGAGTGAAATCCTCCACTGTGAGAAGAGAGCACTCTGGGGAGAAAACACAGATGCTGGAGAAAGAAGAAAGTACTAGAGTTTTCTGGTGCTTAGGCTGTTCTAACTGAAAGGAATTATGGACACAAATATATTCCTAAGTAACTTACTGCTCTTGTGGAAAAGGCATTTTATGTCTCCAGACCACTCAGCTGCAGTATAAGAAGGTGGAAAAGAGTGTAGCTCATCACGGCAAATGGGCACACATGAGGACCTACAAAGCTCTGCAAACCAAGAGGCTGTGCAGCCTCACTTCTCTGGTCCCAGCCTACCCCAGTCTCCTCTCCGGCCTTCATGGGCAGGCAAGCCAATTCTAGGTAGTGCAATTTAGTTAGTAGTGCTGTTCAGAGAAAACAGACTGTAACAGGGAATGTAATGCAAGGTCAAAACGGGATTAACTGGAGGGAGTCCTAAGTCCAGGGCTAGCAGCTGAGGCTCTCAGACACTGTGACCTGGGAGCAAAAAGGGCAGTCATTGARTAAGGCCCCTTTACTTGTGGCTGGCCCCACGTATCCTCAGGGCTAAGGGTGATACCTACATAAGCTCTGTCCCAATGTGTGTCTCCTTGCCAGCTCTGCTGGGAAGTCAGTTTTGCTGRAGAGCTTGCTCAAACCATAGAATTCAAACCAGTCACTAAGCATTAAAGATTTGGGAGTAGAAGTAATGCAGGACGAAAATTAACTCTTAGAAGGTTCTGTGCACCTCCCTCAAAAAATTAGCTCAATGCTGAAAATGGGATATGTGGACCTTCAGTCTGATCCTTTAAGGATTTCTTTATTCCCTATAAATAATTAGGCAGAGTTTCTGTCCCTCCTGGTGCTGATTTACACTAGCCAAGGATTTGGCTCAATGATTTGACTCTGGATCTTAGCATAACCACAGCCATCCCCACACTCTGAAAACATTTCAGTTCCCATTTGTGGACAAGAGARAGGCTGAGATTGATCTTCACTGACTTTGCAGAAAGGCTATTTGAAGTGCATAAGAATAGAGGCAATATTAGTGACTTTAAAAAAATAGAAAAGAGTAATAAGAAGAATGAGTTAATAAATCTTTCAAGACACCAAGTTGATGTCTTGTTGATGGTGATAATGAAAGCAGCTAGCAGGACTTGCTGTGGGCCCTTCCCCATAAAGAAAGCCTCTTTCTTWTTTGGCCTATTGCTTGTAAGGATTGAGGGGATGTAAATACATCATGATTCAAGGCTTAAGACGTTCTTTTTTTTTTTTTTTTTTTTTTTTTTATGTAACTCTTCACTCTGAAGTCCTGGTATTTTTCCCTGAAGTATCTAGAATTAGGCTGTGTTCAGCATAGACTCCTGTGCTAAATACATCAGAGGAAATTCCTATAGACATAACGCCCATAATCCACATGGAGAAAGGCAATTATGTTTCCTGAAAAATCTCAAGAGCATCAGCAGCTAGCCCACATAGGCAGCTTGAGGCTTTGTGAGATCCCAAGAAGAGACAGTTTCTCTGCTCTGCATTAGGGTAGAGAACTCAAAAATCTGGCAAATGATCCCATATACTCCAGGTAACGTAGCAGTCAGGGGCAGACTATTCTCTCCTTGTTCCTGACATCTTAGAGCTCAGTAAGTAATTTATAGCAGTTTTGGGAATGTAAGAACAAGATGATCAGCGAAGAGGGTTCTGCAGACACCATTAACATGGTAGGCTGAATTTGCTGACAATAAGTCAATGATTCTTTCTGACATGACTGTAAGAGTAGCAGAAGGATGTCTGTAGGATGACTCATGTTAATGGAAGAAAGATATGTATGACTTGAGATTTAGGACAGATGTCAGATTCAGAGAAGTGTGGTGTAAGGAAGATCATTTTTATTGGCAATGTAGCAGGAGACAACTTGTCAGAGTGATGTTGACTCCTTTTCTTTTGTACTGTTTTGGCAGGTCCCTAGGGAAGATGGAAAAGGGAAAGGGCAGAGAAAGGCCTAGTGACATCCCCAACCAAATGGGAAAGTAGCAGTGGTGGTGATTCCATTAGCTTCAGTATGCAAAGGAACAGCCTTAGGGGAGTTGGAAAGAGATGGTCTATCATCTCCAAAGTAGCCAGGATGGTTCCTCACTCTTAGATCTGTCTAGGCATAGAGCTCGCACCATTTAAATCAGGGATATGTTTAAAACATGGGAGACTGATATGCAGACATCCCTTCCAGGGTAAAGCTGATTCTCTTGCCTGTCTTGCACAAGTATGCTCACTAACGGAAATTAAATATTTTTAAGTTCAGATTTAAAACATTAAAGGGTAATCTTCTGAGCTAAATCAGGCTTCTAATGAGATCAGAAAATACATATCTTACTGTGCTGGCACCAAATTCAAAGTCCTGTACTTACTTTTTCTGCTTCTGGAGAAGACTGAGTTTTTTAGGACAGTTTCATAGTGCAAGAAAGGCCCACTGAAGACTTTAAGCAAAACTGATAGTTCTTCTTTTTTTCAGGAAACATAGGTGGGTTGCATTCTTACTGGTATCTATAACAGTAAGATCTGTAGTAATAACTAAGGAAAAACTTTGCTAGCAATGAATTGCAGCCTCCCCCCCCCACCTCTCAAAACCTGAAATGAAGTTCTGTCCAGCTGTCCTTGGACACAAGAAACTCATCCACACACCTTTACCAATATTAGTCTTATTTATGTAAAATCAAGTCTTAACTAGTGTTGTTATCCAAATATAAGACAAAGATCATGGTTATCTCCTTCCATTTCCATGTGTGACCTGCATCCTATCCCAGACTYTGTTCTCTGATGGATGTCTCTTTTGGCACATGACATTTATCCATCATTAAATCTGCTTCCTCTTGTCCTGCCTCTTCACAGAAATGATTGCAGCTGGAATTTGAGTGGAATTTCCTGCTCTCTCTCATTTCCATATTCCCATTTGCCATGGGGGCAGGACATRAAGTGGGATTTTGCAGAATATTTTGAATGCAATGTGGGATAGTTAAGAAAAAAGTGAGGTTTACTCTAAAAATGGTATCCACAATTGCTTCTGCAGATGTRCCAGTGTTTGTTCCATTGTACTACCATTCATAGTTCTGCACACAGTGGGATCCCAGTTCATGGTAAGACCTCTAAAGAGCACTGATGTACACAGATAACTCTGAGAATCCTCAGAGTCACCTACAACTTATCAGTTGATTAATATATTTCCGGTTTCCACAAAATTCCACTAAATTCTCCACAGAACAGTCAGAGTTGCAATTTGAAAACAGAGAGAGGCCAGGACAAGGATCGCATACCCTAAACTCTTTCCTGGCTGTCAGGCACCCAAGTGTATCTCTGTGCCTACTTCAGGTGTGTCTGTAAGTGCTCTAAAAAGGCATGCTGTTTTGTAACTGATTCCGGAGCCAGGGTGAACTGAATAAACAGACAACAGTATATTGTGTATCATCTCTGGTTATAGCAGAAAGACGGCTGTGGACAAAGCCTGCTGAACGTAAGCCTTTGGAGTTGCAGTGTCATTTTTGTGGATGGAAGAGGAGGAGCAAGTTGATCTGCAGAAGAGGGAGTTGGATACAGCCTGGGAATTAAAAGCCACAAGGTTATATTCCTCTTCTGCCTTTTCCATTGTGACCTTGTGTTTGCTCTCTGGCTGGACAGTAAGGTTTCTGGGACCTTCCCTCCTCACGTAGGCAATATGGGGATAAATATGTTACTTGTTGTAAAGTGGCCAGCATGCCAGGAGTTTGGAGACCTTACAATACCTGGCATTACAGTGAGCTGTTCTACATCATCTCTCTGTCTTCTCTGACATCCACTCTTTCTTTTGCAGCTCAAACATCCAGAGGCTGTAAGCTCTAAGGATGAACTGGTTTCCCGTGCTTTCACAGCAAGAGTCAGGCTCTGAGCTGTGGCCAGCAGAATCTGGCTGAGAAGCGTGGGAAACTTAACAGCAAGAGACAAAATCTACTCTATCAAGGGCTGTTTTCCTGGGGCTGCAATATCTGATGCATCCAGCACATTTTTTGAGTAATCTGTACTCCTGGAGCAACATTTGAAAGACTGAAAAGAAAAGTATTTTATCTTCAAAAAAACAATTCATCCAACAAATTGAGAGGGTTATGTCAGTCACTATAAAAGTAAATGGAGCTCCCCAGGATTCAGACTGCCACTTTTGCTGAACCCATTAACCATTTCCTTAATCACAGAAGAATGAAGTAGATTTTCCTCTTTATTACTTTTAGAGCAGGATGCAGGTTTTAAAAGTGAATCTATTCAGAAAGAAGGAATAAATTAAGACTTTAAAGATTTTTCCAGGATAATCTTTGTGTCATTGCAGAAAGTTCACTTCACCTTATTTTCTCTTTAACCCTCTATTTATTTAAGTTGGAAGCAGTTTTCCTTCATTATCTCATAATAACTATCTCCTTTACTGGCACAGTAAAGGGATATTGAAATGATTGTAATAGACATGCTTTGTTCTGCTGTTTCTCCAGCGTGTGCTATTGCAATTGTCCAAAATCATGATTTTGGAATGTCTCAGAGAAAAGTCAGGCAGGACGGAACATATGGAGGAAGCATTCATTTAGAGTTGATGCTTGCACCAGACCTAGGAACAGCTCTTAAGGAGCAGATGGCTCTGTTTCCATCCTCAGTGGTTAGGAGCAGTTGAGACCTGCATCTTKCCATCACAGTTATTGCAAAATTGTTGTATTTGCTTATTTACCCAATCAGCTCACTGTCAGTCCTATGGTAATGGTTGGGACCAACTGGAAAATCACCCCAAGGACCAGATGCATTGACTGGCTATTCTTTTAAGACAGGCTGATAGGAATGCTATTGAACTTCTGCCCTTCACTCCTCCTGTTTTGCTTCTTCGGCTGGGGACTCATCAAATTGTGCTGGACAGTAGTAGGAATCCTATAAAGACAAACCTAGAAGTAGCTCATAAGCCTGTTTCTAGAAGACCTCTACTTTGCAGACAAGAAACACTGTRTGAATAATTTTGACAAAGGCTTTGAGATACTACATACATCAGGAAGTTGGTCAGAGTGGACAAGGCTGATGCAAGATGACCTCAAAGTTGACTATAAACATTGATGTAGACATAATCTGAATGGCAAGAGAGTAGCATGTTTGTTATGTATGAACGTGAATGTTTAGTTTTCCCGTATTAGATGTAGAAGGAAAGGAAGGAGAGACTCTCCAAATAAACTTATTCGTTGTCTCTTCGTTCARTAGTGGTTCCTGCTGCATAAACGCAATGACATTATCTTCCTAACTGGCTAATGGAGTCTGAAAGATGAGATGTAATTTCCACTAAAATATGTATGCAAACATTGATTGTTTTTCTTTAGTGTCCAGAATTTTTCAGTGGGATTTTGGGCAATCTTTGTGAAAGGATTGACAAAATTGCAATTTTTTTTTTCTGTAAACATTTTAACAAAAAAGTGTTGTTGAAATGTTTTTTTAACCAGCTGTACATTTTACTAGGGTAAATGGTGACCTTTGCTTGTTTTGGCTGTAACTGATTTATCCAGTGTGATGAAAAAAATGAATGCTGCCAATCACACAGCATTCCTTATTGGCTGGGTTGCTGTCACCTATGAGCCCTGTTGCTGTGTTTGTATTATTTTTGCTTCCTTCTCTTGTGGTCCTGAATTAGGACTCCTTCCTAATTACTTCTGTAATAGAAACTCTACTATCTAGCTATTGCTCCCATAACTGTAGTGTGTGCTTCATAATTACTTTAAATTATCTATTCTCACCACATTCTGGTGAGATAAACTCTACTCATACTTAAGACATAGAGAATTAAGRCCACAGAAATTATAAAGACTACATTCACAAAGGCATCTGGCTGTCTAGTGCCTATTTGATTCCTAAACAAAATTGTTTGGGGTCTGAAAATGCTACTTTAGGAACCTAATTTTCAGGTGAAGTTGAGTATTGCCTTACAAGAGTGCCAATGCAATTTGTGTCCTGTATGACTTTTCTAAAGTCGTTCAGTAAGTCTATAACCAGGAAAGGCACTAGGTTCACCTCTCCTGACACTGAACCACACTCCTTTATTAATGGATTTCATACTCATAGGAATGTATCTGATTTTTAATCTTTGATCTTGGTGTGAACTTATTTCATAGAATCATAGAATCAGTAAGGTTGGATGAGACCTCTGGAGATCATCTAGTCCAACCTCCCTGCTCAGCAGGGTCACCTAGAGCAAGTTAGACAGGGTTGCATCCAGGCAGGCCTTGAATATCTCCAGGGAAGGAGACAACTTATTTGATGTTTTAAATGTTGAATTTTTAGTGTATTTTTGTACTGCTGCAATTATGAAATTGACTTGTCATATTTGTCTGCTTTCAGGAAACTGGGTAACATGAATAGGTTCTTTGAAGCCTGTGATTCTGCAACATTTTTTTTTCTTTAGGCTGTCTCCAAGCAGTGACACCATGTCTAGGTCTCATCATAACAGCCYTAATGAAAAAGCAAACCGAACAACCCATCATTAGGTTCATATGTCCTTTAGGATTCACTAATATYGCAATGAGTCAAACTGCAGCGCTATCGTTTTGGCTGCAATGTTTTATGGTCTCCCTGACCGAGTGAAGTCACACGGTCATCTGAGCCGAGGTGTGGGGTGAGCAGCATGCTGTCTCCTAGGAAACTGCAAAGTTGTGCGGGAAGCAGGATTGCATGTCCCAGAAACGACAGCAAGAAGTGAGGAGAAAAGAGTCTGATGATTGGTCTCCAGCCAGAATTTCACTGGCCTGTAGAGGAAAGCATATATGATAACTTGGCCTGTCCAGCCTTCAATCTGACCTGCTTCTGTCCTTGTCTCTGCCTCCCCCTGCCCAATTAAAAATACCAGCATGTTTCCTAGAAGGCTGAACATCCTGCTAGTGAGCTCTGATATACACAGGGAGCCAAAACACATGGAGATGCTGGGAGCTGTGSCATGCACAGTGAGCTGTCACCCATAAACCGGCACAGGCTGTATATGGATCATCAGCAATTCAGCCATCGACCTCTCCATATAGGGCTTTCTTTCAGAGGGATCTTCTTCCCCAAGTTATGTAYGATTAAGGACCCTGTGCCTGTGGCTAAGGGATCCCCAGGGATCTCAAGGTGTAAAATCGATGCCTGCTAATAATTAACCGCCAATGCCAAATATTTTCCGTTTCATTGTAATAATAGCTTAATATTCTGCAGAAAGACATTGCCAGCTTTSAAAATCAGAATGTGAGTTGCCTTAGTTCTTCTGCTAAAGTTCTCCGTTGTCCCAGTTCCCGCATATATAGTTAGCAGTTTTTGTTGTTCTTTGATTGGTATTAGAAGAGCACTTGGGAATCTCAGTCGAGGYATGCAACCCCACAGTGAAAGGAGCTCCCTGGCCAGGTGCCGTAGAAAGCAGGCTCAGYCCAGAGAGCTTACAGTCTTCCCTCCAAGGAGTGCAGAGATGGACGAATTGGACAAATTGGTTTGGAAAAAGCTTACTGCAATGGAATACACAGAGTTTAGCAGAAAGGTCAGCTTGCTGTCTGCTTAATAGAAGGCAATGGGAACCATCTGTAAGCACTGAGCACAAGTAAATGATAAGGTATGATTTACTGTAGAATAGGTAATTGGGCAGTTTTTTGGTACAAATGGGTGGTGCAGTGTGGGAGAATGCATGGCAATGCTTAAGGCAGAAGTTAGCTTGCAGAAGTGCTGTCTCAGACGGAGAATTCCTAGGTTCTCTCCTGCAGAGGAAAAAACCAGCTCTTTCAAAATAGATTTAGCCCTACCTATTCCTTTTCACAGATGCTCAGAAAAGTTTCCTGACTTTGTTTTTGTTTTATATTTACTGTGAAATTTATAGTGATCAAAATTTGAAAATAAATCTTTTGGTACAAGTTTTCAGACTTCTTATGAAACCATTTTGAAAACCGAACATTGCATTTTTTAAATTAAAACATTTCACCAAAAAATTATGATAATTTATTTCCGTTATCAATTTTCATAGGGGAAAATCTGCAAAAAACACTAACCACGGTGAATGCTTTGACTAATAAAGCTTTCCATGTTTGTTGGAAAAGCATTTTTCCTGAAAAATATTCTGGTGAAAACATTTCAACCAACTTGTGAATTTAGAAAGAAAAAATAATAAAAGAAATTTGCCAAAGTTTCCTAAAGGAAAACAAGTGTCAGTGTTGGATGATTAAAATCCAGGGGCTGTCTGGCTAGCAGCCTTTTCTCAAACAGAGCTTCTGTGAACGCGTCTTCACTTTTCAATGCTATGTCAAAGTATGGAGATTAGCGTTGGGAAACATGCTAGAGACAGGAATGAATGCTGCACTATTTAAGAATGAAAAATTGCAAACCAGGCCTTTTTTTCCCTCCCCTTATCCTGCTTTAGGAGACAGGATATCACTAAGGTATATCTAAATTACAGGAGTACCTAGTGGCCTCTGTGCTAGATGATCTCTGTGTACTAGGAAGCGGTCATTGCTCTGAAGCATTTACAGTCGACAAAGTAAAAGGATGAAAGAATAAAGAAGTGCAAGACAACTGCAGATAGTGATAGGAAATCTGGATGCAGACTCAGAACAGAATATATGATTTAGATTTTAGAGAAAAAGTCTGCCTTGAAGACTGCACAATCTTACTACAGGAGCTGGTAAGGAGCATTGAATGTCTAGCTCCAGGAAAGTAGTATGTTGGAAAGAGGAGCTGTGTTGGCAGAGGTGTATGAAGAAAAATTATGCTATTTGTTTAGAGGAAATTTTTGGATTGAAATGCAATTCAGTGCCTTAACTATTGAGGAAAGTAACTCAGAAAGAGAGTGCTTCTGGGAGATTTTTGTTCGAAATTGCAAAATCTCTTTTTTCCCCCCTTTCTCTGCCCAATGCAATTAAACAGTAATAGGAGTGCGTTGCACAGTTTATGAAGCAATAATCCAGTTCCCAAATGGATAAAATGGGAGACTGATGGCCAAGTCATTTATCCCAATGAGGAAAATAGATTATTGCTCAGGAAAGCAGCAGGATCGCATTGTTACAATTATTCTGCTGTCTGAGTTCAAAAATCTAGATATGAATTTTTTCTCTCRGATCAGTTTCTGCTTTCCTTGCATACATCATCCGTCCTTTGTGAGGAGTCCTGCTGACTTTGCCAGTATTACCTGTGGAGCAAAGTACAACCCTCAGTGAATAAGAGTGACAGGATCAGGATTTTAAGGCAGCAACAAAGCATGGTAGCTAGTGAAGTCAGTGCAATTTTGGCCAGGGTATGTGGAGACATAACATTATGAAGTAGGAATGTAACAGCTCTCATGTGACTGCACTGGGGATATTGTGCTTAGTTCTAAGCACCTCGTTAACAGAAACGTATTAACAAATTGGAGGGGATCCAGAGAAGAGAAAGTCAGTTGGATATGTTGATTTATGAATTAAGATGGGCTTGAGTGGCTGATGTCCAATCTGAATCCATACTGGAATGCCTCCAGATCTCACAGATGTTTGTGGGTTCAGGACTTTATGATCCTGAGTCCGCTGGAGTCAATAGAAAGGCTCCCATTGGCTCCACTGATTGCTAGATTTGGGTCTGCTTGAAGAAACCTTGGCTGAACAGTGATTAAGGCTAAGGATATATATATCTTGGAAAAAGAGTAAATAAAGGGAAATGTGATGTAAGCTTGGAACTATTAGAAGAGTGCAAATGTGAGGACCACCGTCTTGGCTGACGTACTGGGAAAATGAACCGGGGACCTTCAGAGTTGGAAGCACGAGCTATGTAACATCATGAGCCAAGGTGGCCAGACTGCAGCAAGTTCCTGTTCTCTGAAACTGGGAAGAGAGCAGAATACAATGTACCCTCAGACCGATCACTGTCCCCAGCCCCAACAGAAGAAAGAACAAATTGATGRAGGCATAATTTTAGCAGCAATAGGATAAATTTAAGAAAAGGCCRTGAGCTGTACAGTCATTAACAATAAAAATTTATTTGTAAATTTTTACAAATAAGCTTTAACAGGTTGGACAACTACTTGGATAGCAGATTGCTTTTGCTAATCGTTCAGTTTTTGGTATCATAGATCTATGATACGGCTCTTCTTCTCTCCCTCACTGTACAAAATAACACTTTCTTTGATCTTGAGATTATTCCTTGATGTCACATTAAGACATAGTCTTGTCATTTCAACTGCAGCTGAATCTGCTACACAGGCGCTAGTTGCTCTCCTGAAGCAGCATGTTTCCATTTCCATGTTCCCATTTCCTGTAAATCTGCTGGCATAGCTGTGTATTTCTTCCCTGACCTAGTCCTAAAATGGCCCTGAGTACCCCTTCCCCCCACTGTTATGAAAAGTGTAGCTAATCTGGATCATTTTGACAGAGCCAGGCTGGAGAGTGGCAATACATGCAGCTGGATAAGAAGGATGGTACCTYTGGGGAAAGGCTGCAGAAAGCAGCTGAAGAAGGTAACATCTTAACCTGCATCAGTAGCAGTCAGACTGTTCATTTAGCTGGAACATGAAGAAAATGATCAGTTTACCAGGAGACACYATGCAGTGGTCACCATGCAGGTTATATCAAATATGATACTGAAGAACTCAGGCACTCTAGATCTCAAAAACACAGAACAAGCCAGTTCCTTTCCAGGAATTTCATATCCCAGAGACCCCCACCACTTTTCCAGTTTGGCTGAAGTTGGCCAGCACRTACAGAAGCTCTCAGATGGGGAGAATGACAGACAGAGACATGATCTCATGAGCTTTTTTTCATTAGTAAAACAGGCTCAAAAGACCTGCTTATTGGCCTATTTCTATTGCCATAGAAGTCTGACTTAGATGGACAACCTACTCKATCCCAAAACACCAAAAAACTTCARAGCAGTTTAGGTTAAAAKCTCTATTGTTTCAAAATCTGCATGCATGCTTACTGCTTTGTTCCCTTAGCTTGGCTGTAAAACAAGATGATAACATGATGTTGATATAGTGTATCTTGCTTACAGATCTTTGCTAACATCTGCTTGTTTTGTTTTGCAAATATGGCTTACAACATAAAATCATATTCCAAACAAAAGATACTTCTCCACAAATAAGGGACCAATTAATGTCACAAAGTCTAAAACAATATATTAAAAATGAAAAAAAAAAAGAAGAAAGCAAATGTCGCCAAACTTTGTGTAACTGCTGTTGCTGCTAATGTCCATTGTAAGGYTGTTGGCTTCAGCCAGCATATGTTGTGATTGAATTTACTTAGTTCTTTATAAAAAATGGATCGGACAGGATTTTTCTGACTAGTATTTTTGAAAGTACAAATGTCATGCTGGAAAGCCCTGATGGATGTTGTTTCGTATCAGTGACATAAGATGGGGCTAAAATCTTTCCAAACTTAGTACTGTAGGTGCCTTAGCAGACTTAGTAATATCACAGCAGGGAACARCAACGTCACATCTGGAACATTATAAAATTGGCAATGCTGAAAAGGCATTAGTAAACATTATTAAGAATTCCTTGCAGGCAATTAGACTGAAACAATATCTTTGGAGAGAGTTTTTTTTYCCTTTTGCATCTTTATTTCTATCTTGCTAATGAGAGACTAATGAGCCACAGACTTGTTACCTAGGAGGAATATCTCAACAAAGCTCTAGTGAACTTAAAACCAGTATTTACAGACTGATGACTATTTGCATTCATTATAGATTTTAAATGAGAAGGGACTACAATAAAAAAATGGAATCAAGTTGTTCCTTGCTAAAAGACTTCTAAAATGCTAAATGTCAAAAGTTTCCTAGTGTTGAGGTTAGAGGCTTCCACCTTTCCCACTATTCAAGGCTGAAGAGTGATATGTGTGATTTGTGTCCCTTTCTGTTTGCTATTACCCAACTATTAATCTTCTCTGACCATTGCAAATCTACTTGTTGGTTTCAATGGTTTCAAGAGATTTTTGTTTTGTTTTTCATTGTCTCAGGAAGCCAGACTAGTAAGCAAAACTTACATGGACCTACTGTCTCTGTAGGTGTACATCTACATATGCTAATTTCRGTTACCTCATGTTCACGTTTTTTTGTGAACACAGGAAGGCTGCAGATAAGACACCTGAAACTCTCAAGCAGCGAGCACTTACATTGTTCCAACCATAGGGAAATCAGTCAAAGCRTATCATCAGCTCTGATTTACGTCTTCTGGTTGTGGCGCTTGGATGGGACTTGAGAGACTTGGCTGAATTTATTTGCTGTGCTCCACCCTTCCTATGTGTTGAGTAAGCCATGCAGAGATTGTTTTTAAAAARACTCTCTCATATAGGCTGGAGACCTAAATCCATCCTTCGATGGCTGGGTAGTCCATAGACTAAGATAAACATGTCTAGGATGTGAGCAGTAGAAGCCTTTGGTTGGCAGTCACCCTTGGCAGATTGTGGAGTGTCTCCACACTCTGGAGAAAGGACCTGATGCAACTGGATCCTCATTTGGTGCTTGAGCAAGCCCTTAACACCAGATAGGGAKAATTTGGTCTCTAAAGAGTTCAGCTACCCAAAACAGGACATGTTGTGACCACACTATAAATCTGCTTGCACCTCCTGTTCCTTTTTCYACCTCAGCAGATCCTTGTGTGCTCTAGGCATGGTGGCAAAAGCAGCCTCACAGAGTTTCGCTCCTGAAGAATGGAAGTGTGAAAATCCTTGATTTAGGAACAGCCGTGTTGATATCATGCCCTTTGAAAGGATGCACAAAAGGTTTTGGTTTTGTTCCAAACCAAATATTGAAACCTTGAAAGTTGCCACAGAACAATTCTCAGGCTGCTCACTTTCTCTTGAATTTTCCAGGGGTATTTTCTCTGAGGATGTTTGGTTACTTTGTTTAAATCACTCGTTCCTCTGGTATGTTGGATCTTTCACCTTGACCCTCTTACCCAAGGCTTCTCCCTTCTCGCAGCCTGCATCCCACATGCTAATTTGTTTTATCTGGTCCATTACAGAAGCCGTTGTATTCACTGGAAGCTGACATCCGGGACTTGGCATCCATTACAGATCTAACAAAAGACCATAATCCAGGCTTTTGAACTGTTCATCCACACAGCTCTACATCAGCTGTGCAGGGGTGTAAACCTGCGCCTACCAAGCACAGGGCAGCTATCCCACCTGTTCCATCATTTCCCCACCTTATGTGCACTCACTCKAAGGACTGTAAGCAATTACTCTGGTAGGTACTAAATACAATATGCAGCACATGTTAGTGTAAAATTATGGAATTTGGGGGTTTTAATGAGCTCAGGTGCAATACAAAAGGACTTTTTTTTTTCCTGTCCATAAAATTATATGGCTTGGAATCAGGGATTTATACAGCCCTGGACAAAGCCATTTTATTTAAAGGGTGGGAATGGGGGGGGGGGAATACAACAACAACAACACCCTGGCCCAGTACAATTATATGCAGATTTGTTCATAAATCTGGGCTGGAGCAGATGTGCTGCACATGTTGAAAATCCAGAGCATGTTGCTGGAACTTGAAACATAAACATGAACCTGTTTCCAAAGAGGAAAATCTGCTCACAGCGAGGAACTGACCCTGTGCTTTAAACAAAGATCAAGTCCATTCTGCCTATTGTGTCTTTGCCATGTGTTTACTTTCCTTACTTGGTGCCTAGGGTAGATCAAGGAATAGCCAGAAGAAAAGAAGCAATTTACCTAGGTCACAAAAGAGCCAGTGGTGCTCTGGGCATAAGGAAACCAGAGGTAGGATGTGACCCAACCCATCCGGCTATCAAGGGTCCCATTAGACTGGGTCAGCGGTATCATGCTGGATCTCTCATCTTTATTTTTAGATGCTTGAAGTCTTTTGCCCTGTAGCTAAATCTTGTGGAAAAACATAAYTGCACTTCACAGTGGGTAGGGCTGTAAGAAATAGTCTGCTTTAAACACAAATGTGCACTCTGTAGGTAGTTAGAAGTGAAGTTCCTGTAGCTGACTGTGTGATTAAATTCTTTTGGAGGATAGAAGGACATGCTCTTGAAGACTCTGCGCCCTGACTGAGCACCACCATATTTGCTCTGCTTAATGGTGAAAAGCTGAAACACTGGCAACCCTCCTAGTCAAGGCCATGAGCTTCTAGATCTCAGCACGGTCTCTCACGTGCATGCCTGATGTGCGGTAGGATGCAATGTGTTTCTCTCTTTTCTTAGTTCTCTATTTTATTTGTCAAAAAGGGGGTGTGGGTTGCTCTGGGGACACTTGAGAATGCAAAGTGCTTTCCTCCTAGCCCTTGAAAAAGATTAGCCCTCCAGGTATGGGGCAAAGGTTACTTTCTGGTTGATATGATGCTGCTTACATCCCATCTGCTCCCACCAGGTGTTTAGATAAAGAAAGGAGTTAATTTACCCGGAGTAATGATGCCATGACCTACATGAGCACAAAGGTTCCAGCCCTCTTTCTTCTTCTGGAGAAAAGGAGGTAGTAGAGGTGGTCATCTCTATTCTCATAGCTGTCCCTGGGAGATGTTAGATTAAGGCATGATCTTGTAATCTGTGCTCATCCAGTCATCTCACTTCCTACGGGCTGGGATGCTCACAATGTTAAGGATTTGGTCTCTAGGATTCATTGGTGCCTCTGCTAGCAGTGGCAGGTCAGCTGCAGTACCCTGTCTGTAGGAGGAAGATACTTTTCTGGAGATTTCATAGCTTGAGAAAACTGGCCCTGTTCTGCAACTCTCTGGTAAACTGGTTACATTTTATTTTTCCTTAAATCAAAGAGCTCTAAAGAGGAATGACTGCTAAAAATGGTCAAATAGAGTTGGATGTGGATTATATCAGAAATGGAATGAGCATCTTATCCTGAGAACACATACAAATAAAACACTAATCAACCTGATTAGTTGAAGATAGGAGAGCTGTGTATCTTTATTTTCACAACCCGTTCCCAGTCACTAGCTCTCCTACCCAGTAATCCAAGTACTCGCCTAGGCCTTTCTCCAACCTCCCTGGCTTGCTCCATCCAGAACCTCAAGGGATAGCAACGTTCTGGCTTTCCCTGCATCCCACAGCTGCAGCGCAGAAATGTCCAGGATCTCAGCTGGATCTGAAAGTGGCTGCTTTGGAGAAGGAAGGTTTAGTTGATGAGCACACCCAGGTCTTGCTGAGTTCCTGCAGATCTGGAAACTTTTGCTTTAACGTGCAGAGAAAGCCACTATCTTGTTTCTGGGAGTGCTGCAGTTGATGGTTCCCACTGCATTGGTGCTGGCAACATGGATCAGGCTGCCGTCACAGGAACAAGGTGCTGCTAGGCAGTGGCAGTTGCCAACAGCATCTGCAGAGCCTCAGGAGGAGTCAGCAGCCTCTCAGACACCCAGAGACAAGATACCGCCAGACAGCTGATTCTCAGTAATGTGCTTCAGCCCATGGTCATTTACTCCAGGGTATTGATGGCAGCTTAGTTATGTGTTCCTCTAATGCTGTGCATTCATTAGTAAGTCAAGCCTTGTTGGGTTGGAGCAAGAGGCTCCATGATTTGGCATTCAAGTTAGTCTCTGGATTGACCACCTACTTACTGCCACGTTTCCTGCCCTGTGCCTGTGTTTCCCACCTACACAGACAGGGGCAAGGCTGCTCTGCTACCTAGAGGCGTTATGAACATTAAATCTACCAAAGGCAGGGAGATATCTACAGGCTTTGTTGGGCAGGGTTAAACAGGTAGCATGACGACTAATTGAAAATGGGTTTTCATTTGAGAAATACTCAGATGTGTGAACTCCATTAGCTAATCATGTTTCAAAGGGGGTTTATAGTTTTGAAGCTCAAATGCTCCTGCCACAGACAGCGCATAGCCCAAGCACCACACCGCTGACAAAGTTAAAAGGGCTGTCAGTGCTGACATGTTCACCTTACACTGGAAAATTTTAAATGTTCCCAGTGGCCCAACTATTTGTCCTTCCACCTGACTACTGTTCAATCCATTGCCCGCAAATATGGTTGGAGGAAGAAAAGATGCATTATTATTAATAAATGAATGGAGCTATTTGTTATTTATTATTTAAGCCCTCAATACTGGCAGGCTTTAGTGATACATAGGAAAGTAATTTATTTATTAGGGGAAAAAAAAAAGATTTTTTTTCCCCATTCTGGAGCCTTTTCTGACCCAAAACAGCAGGAGGTTTATCAAATACAAATACGATGACTTGTAATTTTAGAGTCTTTCAGAGCACTGTAACTGACAACCTTTTTAACATAAGTACATTGAGCAAATAATTTATAGAAGTATTCTGGGAATATTTTAGGGTGTTTTATTACCACTTCTGAAAGCTATGGCATGTTATTGATTTTGGTGTATTAATACAACCTAAAAGTGAGGGCACATGCTTGCCTCCTAATCCAAATCAGCTTTGATGGCAAACCATATATTTTACTGAAAGGAGCCTTGAACTAATGGCAGAGGTTAACAATTACACATCATAGCCAAAAGTTTAAGGTAATGAATTTTGCTCATTACACACTGTCCAGGTCCAGCCACAGGAAGTTTCCCACTACTCCCTCCTTGACATTTCATCCAAATTTCTCCAGTAGCTATTTGTCAGAATTTTGAAGCCTTATTCTTGCATTTGTAGCATACAATTTACGTTGTATTCATGAAGGCTTCAGCTGAGGAAGTGTAATCATCATTACCCCTTTCTGTATGCCATAAAAATAGCGTATTTCTCTTAAAATGGGATTGCTTGCTTACTTCATATTTTTTCACACGCAGACATATGTGTACACAGGCACATATATATATCAGTGGCTGTTATATATATGTTACTGGATGTTGGTATTTTTCCCTTTCGTTCTTTGTTCTGCCTGAAGTACTGCTCCAGGGTGCTACAGTGATGGTCAGAACCTCTGTTTCTCTTCTCAGCACGTGCAAGAAGTCCAAAGCAGCTTTAACATACAGTGTCAAGACAACTGTTGGTTCTAGCTCCTGCTTTCCTGTGACCTGGGTACCTGTCCATTTAACGCTTCAGTGAAACAGAACTGATTCACCCAGCTGCTGAAAACTGTCTAATGGTACCAATGTCTCATCATTGCCATCATGGTGGATATGTCAGCCAGGTGACCCATTCGAGGACTGTCCAAACCTCACCATGAAATCTGTGCTCCTTTTTTCCTGCTTCACAGGTTTTCTCAGTAATACTGAGAAAATACTCTAGTGACAGTTATTTTCACCCTTGTTAATTCTGAAGGACGTTTTATCCCAAGCTTAGTTGTTACCTTTAAATAGTAAGAGTAGACAGTTTTTGCATGCCCAGACATAACTTTCCTATGAACCACAATTCTCCTCTGGTTGCACTTTCTTAAGAGAATCCAAACAAATGTGTTTAATTGCCAGTTTCTTCCTTTCCCTTTTTTTGTCTCATCTTTCTGTTCTGATCGCTCACTGATACCATCTGTGGTGGTTTCGGCATGGGAACTGCTCATCCTGACCAACCTTTTGGGTGGAGAGGAGAACCTTTTGGGACACCTCTGGAATATTTGTGGCCATTAACGAGGGATGGGCAAGCAGCTGCCAGGGCAGGTGAGAAACAAAGGCAAAGTGACCTCTGGCAGAGAAAATTGCTCCAGGATTTTTATCCCTTTTTCAAACTTTCTGGAGATGCAATGGCTGTGGCAGTCAGGGAGTAGCGCTACACTTCTCTACCAGCCCTGTCCCCTTCCTGCCCTCCTTTGCTATTTTCAGCATTTTATGTAAAATCACCTTGATGCCATCACTTCTTCCACTCTGATTACGAGTGAAAGGCAGACGGTGCTCACTGGAAAAGGCTTTAATGCCTGAGGAGATGTTGTCYACAAAGCCTATAAGGGATCTCGCGTACCTTTACACCACATTATGTTTAAAAAGCATATATGCTGGGAGGTATGTGAGGTGGGCTGAGAATTACGCATTAAAATAGCATGGAATATAGACATTTAAGAGTTTTTTTTTTTAATTTGGGGGAAGGAATCCAATCAAAATAACTGTGGAGGGGAAAAAAGCATACAGAACTTGAGGAGCAAAGAAAAGGCCATCTGGCTGAACATGCCGCCCATTAAAATGTACCTTAATCCCCACTTCCTGCTTTTTCACCATATGCTTTTCTGTGTGGAAAGTCAGGTACAAAGCGGTGCCCTTAAAAGAGATGTTGCATTCCTGGTCACCTAAAAAGGTGACTCCTAATTAAATCCAAAAGAGGCATTTTATATTCATCATAGTGGATTTACTTACATCTTTATTTTCCAATAAAATGTGCTTGCTCCTCCTGTCTTTCTAATATGACTGATGTCACTTCCCACCCAAGAAGTTTCTGGAAGAAGGACTTTTCTTTCCTTTTTTTTCAGATAGCTTAGAATTTGCTTTATTATTTTTAATGCTAAGACTCCTGTGCTGTCTATGTCCTGGTGTAGTTAGTACCCTTATTCTCAAAGGAGGAACACAAAAGACCTTGGGTTGAAATAGAAATTTTACCATATACACCTATTTCCTTTTGAGTCAACATTTAGTGATTGTAAATAGTAATAATATTCCAGCAAAAGTGAGAATATTTCTAAATACASTGTGAAGCAATTGCAAATGTAAATTAGTTCTTGGGATTGTGTCAAAGAAAGTTTTATTGGTATGGATTTTGGAAGGTACTGGACAGGACTTGATACTGAGGGGTACTTCTTAAATGTCATGATTTTCAAATTTCATAAACTTTTAAAGCTTTCAAAGCCAGACTTCAAGCCCAGATGAGTTTAGTGGCCTTATTGCAAGTTGCCCCAGACTTTTAATATGGCTTTAGTGTTGGAACTTGTTCCTCAGTTTGTGACCAACCTAGACTAAGTCAGGGGCTCTTTGGAAAAGGCTGTCAAAACTTCTAAAAATTTATGGGAACAGGGGTATTTGAAAATCTATGAAAAAGCTCTGCCAGTCATGCATTGCACCCCTTATGTGGAGTTGTCCAGAGCAGTGGTGCAGTGAGTAGGCAATTTACCCAGGTCTATTATTCAGCACAGTACAGTATCATGTATCGTAATGCATGATAGACTGCACAAATTAGAGCACTCCTTTTCCAGGACCACATGATACAGAGAGCTCCTGGTGTTGTTTGGGGTTTTTTATTTTTAGGTTCAGTAGATTTCTTTGGGTTATTTTCCCACTCTGCAAACAGAGGCACCAGCTTGTCAATGGCAATCGCTCCATTAAAAAGGAAAAATGGAATCCTCAAGGGTTAGCAGTACACTATAAATAAAAAAGGSAAAGGGGAAAGGAGGGAAAACTAGGTGCCACAGATTGTTTTGCATGTCATGGACCTTGGCATTCTATAGATATAAGTCTTTGAATGAATGCAAGTAGAACATTAACAGAAGAGGTATATTTTATCACATTCTTCTTTTTCCGTTCTTTGATATCAGTGAGAATGCATGCTACCTATCACCTCTAAAAATCAGGAAGCTTATTTAATAGATGCATTAGCTTAAATTAACTTTCGGCTTCCAATCCAAGAACACTATGGCCCAGACMAGGCTCTTCTGAGACTGCAAACAGATCGATGAGAGGGCCAGGAATAGAAAGATGGATAGGCGTTCCGTGGATAGGCCGTCCACTCTCCTTTTAGCTACTAGACCTCCTTCCGTTCAAAAACATCTTGCACCCAAAGCCATAGCAGAGCAAGCACTGGGATTTTCATCACTGAAAGGGTGAACTCCAGTTCCTTCTCTCTTACTCCCTRGAAGGGCTCCGTCAGTGGTTGGTGCCCCTCTTGGGCTAGACCCTCCCTTACGCTGCCACTTTCACAATCTCCACAAAAAGCAAAAAACCCTCATCTTCTGCTTCTAAGCATTATACTTTGAGCACCAGTCACAACTGGTTTATGTTCCTTGCTTGCTTCTGCCATTGAAGCTTTACTTAGGCTTGATAGTGAGTGAAACAGTCAGGTGTAAGATTTTAGGTCTCCGCTYAGACGAATTGTGCATGGTACATGCCGAGCAGCCGGAGTGTTTACAACAGCCTGTGACAGAACGTGTTACTCATTGCTACTTGARGCACTGCCACAGAAATGTGGCACGTTGCACATAAATTGCTTTTGCAGCCAGCTGAAAGTCAWGTTATTAGGGTTCACTATTGGATTAATCCACCGACAGGCAATCCAGCTGGATACTAGCAGCAAGGATTTATTACCGTCTGTGACTTTAAGTCACATCACAGCCCACGGTGKGTGTGTGTGTGCATATGTGTGYGTGTGCCTGTGTGTATGTGCATGATTGCTGCAAGGGACAGAGAGAGCGGCCGATGTATGCGGGAGCTGGGAGCGAGTTCCCATGCTGCGGTACCACGTCCACAGCCCTTTGCAATGTACTTTGCGATATAAACTGTCATGTCCTGTGCTTGGGATTAGAAAACTCCTCCTGCAGCGCACAGCATATGAACTATTTCTTTTGTGAAAGGCATTTTGGGGGTGAAGGAGGGAGTGCAAGTCATGGTTAGGTTGCCCATATAGAGCCCTGCTGAAGTTACAGGGTAACTGGGGGTAGTAGTGTCCTGAAGTCTTTGCTGTTTAGTTTTCTGCTGTTTACCAGCCCTATGAATATTCAGATTACATCCTCTGCATTGATGCTGCTGCCCAGAGTTCTGGTTTGTATCAAATCTGTTAGTGGTTTGGGGGAGATATGAACACCTGTCCAGGGGGAATTGGACTGAGATATCACCAGTTCATTTTGCATATAGTCCAGTGAACTGCCGACAGATGGCACTGATTTTCATCCAGGATTTACGGATGGTTACCAATTTCTTACCTGCAACTTGGACACCAAAAAGCTCTGTCCTTCACTGCCAGTTAGGATCAGTTGCAATTTACTGCTTTCAGTCGTGCAAATGGCTGAGAAAAGCAAAATATTTCTGCTTTTGTCTGCATTTGTTTGACCGCTGTCCTGTCCCCACTCCTTGCACTCCAAACCTATGAAATAAAAATAGTCATTTTGTTAAGAAATTTCTATTTCTGTCATTTCTGAGCCTATAGGTAACCAGATTGCAATCGTACCTGGCAATAATGAACAAGTTCTAATGTAGGGGGAGAAAAGGCAAGTAATGGGGTAATTAGCCTGTTATTATATTGTAATGACTATGTAGTTGCATGCTTGATGGCTTCAGTGTAACTAAAAACTTCTAATGCATGCTTCTTTGTAAGCTGTAAAACAATTAAGAGGTTCTGAGGGTTTGGGCTTTTCTTTCTTTCTTTTTATACATATATTTTTGCTCCCTTTGACCTCCTTACTCTAAAAGCAGTAAAATTACTTACGAGACTTACAGATAGATTTGACCCTGTACTTTGGAGGAGAGAGAGAGGATTGCTGCGTGCAATCTGGTGACCACTGCTACCTGAGAGTTCCTCAATGGGACAAAGAATACTTGTTTCTGGTTGAATTACAGAGAAATAAGAGCCACCATAGCACAAACCACAACATGTGATTTTATTCTTTAATTTAGCAAAAGGCCCAGGCTGCTTCCAGAACAATAATTCAGTAAAAAATTTAAATTTGTGCATGAACTATCTTGAAATAAGTGAAACTGCTCATGTTTTCAAGTTAAGCACATGCTTAAAGTATTTGCTAAATCAGTCTGGGAGCATACTAAAAGCCTGTCCTTTCTTAAACCTTTAATTCACAAAAGGAATAATCTTCATTTTACTAAAATGGTAGTTGAGAATCTATCCTGAGAGAGGATGGCATTTCATGCTAACTGAAAGCCTCCATCTAACAATGTTGGGGACCAATAACTTTTCTGAGTAATTTTTCTCTGTATTTAAGATTGTATCTGCTGCAACAAGAATCTTTTTTGTCCTCCTTTAGATGTGCCTCTCCAGTTGGTAATTTATTATTTTTTTAAATCAGTATACATATAAACATTGCTATTTTAATTAGGGAGAAGCAAACAGAAGTCACAGGCTATAAGGCACTGCAAGTATGCTTACTACTCTCACATTTTAATTATTTATTGGAGTAAATAAAATTAAATATTTTCATAGCAATCCAGAACAGGATTTGAAGTAATTACTCTGTCAAATTCATCAAAAATTCTCTCATCAAAATAAAAACCTTGATGTCATTGAATAATTTATAATACAAATACATAGAAATTGTAAAGTATTATAAATAGAAAACTGCAGGGTAAGTGAACATGAATTAGTTAAGGGTTATGTTTCTGAAAGAGCCTGTCATAAGCTGTATAAATTTTTAATAAGTGTTTTTGAGGCCTAATTTTAAGTGTACAGTATATACCAACAACTACAGGAAGCAACCTGAAAATAGTGATTTAGAAACACATCTGTTTATGATACAGGCCAGATTGTGACTCCTCTTCCTGGGCCTTTCTCTCATACGATTTAAACTAATGATGTTTGCTACTGAATGCYTGTGGCTTAACATGAATCATCTACCTAAACAGCAAATACAGTAAGTAAACCCAGGATCTATTATCATCAATGAATAACAAATGCTGGGAAAATAGCTAGGCTATTAAAACCCCAACTGTTCTGTAAGGCATCCCTGTGCAAATGACCCTACACTGCCCTGCCTGTGCCCAGCCTYTGGTAGGTTTCTGGTGTGACCAAGGACCTCTCATCCTTTTGCAGGAGCTGGAGAAGGCCGTTGGTCTTCCCGAGCACCTGCTGCGCCCGATCCCACAAGCTGCCATTTTTTCCCACTGATTTGAAATCGAGTTGGAAGCACTCAGCACCTTGCGAGTTGAATAGTAGCTTTTGCGTTTGATCTTGCAGTGCTGTAGGTGACTTCCCACATTATTAGCAACTGAGGATGGGTCAGAAATAAAAACTCTGATCTGAAGTCCCTTGACTTGTTCTTTTCCTAAGTTCCGGTTCAAAATTCTGTGTAAAAGGTCTCCCATAAAACAAGTTTGCAGCAGATCTGGTCCTTCCCACACTGAGGCCGTTGTTTTCAGTGCATCTGAGATAGATAAAAGTATCAACAGCCTTTTTAAAAACTGCCACTGCAAACTCCTGTTAGACTTGAAAAATATTATGTCCTCTACCCTGGCCAAAAGAAACCTGAGATTTATGACCTGATCTGGATTGGAGACAGCAAAGGAAACATGCTGCAGCTCCTCTGATGCCAAGGGAGTTCTGGATGCAGCAGCAAAAGGCTGGTGTAACACCACCAAAGTCAGAGGGGTGGTTCTGACCTAATCCTGTCATAACAAGGAGCACATTCCAGCTCTGTGTCCAGAAGTCTTTTTTCACTTCTGTGTTATAATGGCCATTAAGGAAATTCTACTTCTAATCCTAGAAATAGTTCTAGGAGTTAAAGAAAATAGATTTGGTGCCATTTGCTGTTTCATCTGTTTTATGAGGGATCATGGAAGGGAGGTTTTTTTTCCTTCGCTTTCTTGTAGCACATCACCATTTTGGTAGACATGTCAGTTCAGATCATGTCTGGCTAAAACTTTATTTTTGCAGGAGCCAGTAAGAAGCATGCACTTTTTTGATCGATACATGTTACAGAAATAGACAGTGGTAATGATTTTCAGACAGCTGAATCAAGAATGCTTTATCAGATGTAGAATATACTATCTTGTTTCATGCATGCATCTACCTCTGGCAAGGTTCTTTCTATTTCTGGGACTTAAAGGGCCTCAGCAAGGTGGTTCTGCTTGTAAATCTTTGCCACATCAGAAAGGTCAATATACAAGATGCAGAGCAGGCACAGAATGACAGGAAGGGGAGCAGGATTGGAACAAGTTAATAATTGCAATCCTTCTCTGCTAGAAAATGAAAAATTATGTACAGAACTCATGGGGAATGGTTAGGAAACACTCAGGAAGCTTTGGAAAGCTTTGGCTTACACAAACTTAAATGTAACCTAAATTTTGCATTGACTCTCTGCACAAGGTGCATGCAGCTTGAATATACTACAAGACAAATCTGTTGACTGTGGAGTAGACACAGGAATTTATTGCTGTACTGTTTCTCTTCCCATTCATCAGCTGTGATTTTCTTAACTGGCTACATTAGCACTGTCACCAGTTATTTTGTGGAGGTTTCCAATGACTCGGGATTTCAGTTGTCGRTGTAATTGTCATCTGTGTTTCCCATTCAGGGTGATGTGGGGTACATTAGCCTAGTACTCCAAACATTGCATTTCCTTCCATCAGATTGTCAGCAAAYATTTTTAAAGACAACTTAATTGAAGAAAAACATTTGAATCATTTTACATTTAAATTTTATCTACAATAATGCTTTCTCTTTTCATAAATCTAGGCTTCCAAAATCTGCACAGAGCACAGAGATGGAGGCTTCCATGTATCAGTTATTCTCTGGGTCCTTCTTTTCTCTCGCTTTAATAATTGATAGGCACATTCTTTCCTCCTGCTACTTCACTGTAGTCAATAGTGTGTCATCATATGCTGTCATCTGAGGTCACCTTCCTGAACTGCTTAGGTTTAGGAGTCAAGTCTGGTATAGACACGTTAAAACTTTTGATAGTAGAAAGTGATTTTCATTTAATACGTTGGTTGCTAATGATTATCAAGCCATTTCAGAATGAGAAAGTAGCTCGTATAGGGAATCGCTTAATTTCCCTAAGCACATTTGGGTCTCACTTGCTTTAAAGATGTGCTCTTAGCTTGATTTTTCTCTTTGGGTTTGGGGTCTTTAACATTTCCTCTTCTATTGCTTGTGGTTTCATTGTAACATTATTCTTACTGCTTTTCCTCTTCCATCTATTTCACTTTCTACTCCACAAGGATATTGTAGTTTTTTTGGACGTCAAATGGAACGACAAAGGAAAAAAATCCCCACAATTCTTTTTTCAAACTATGAATAGTTTTCCTTTAAAAAAAAAAGTTCTGGTTCATCTGCAGCCAAGTTTATTGGAAATGACAGCTCAAAAGTTCAGTGAGTGAGTGAAGTTCCTAAAGATCAGAAGCCCTCTGCTGTTTCTACTGTTTCCAGGCCTCAATACAAGGGCACCTTTTGGAAGTTTCAAGGTCAGCTGTAGGTCTATTATTATGTTGAATGGAAAGGAAATAATTTTACACTTGTATCCAACTTCTTGTCATCTTTCTCCTTACCCTACTTGGCYTCTTTGTAGTACTTGAAGGCCTCAGCTCCACTGCTTTTAGCCATTGTAAATGGTTTGATTGGTGTTGGCCATGTTGGCCTTCTTTCTCTCCTCTTTATAAAAAGCAAACAATTGTATTGCATTGAAGAAGCCATYATTGCCATCAAAAAATCTGCCTTAATTTTCACCTTCTCTGAAAATTTCTACTGCTCATCAACATTTCAGAAAGAAGTAACTGTATTGGTTTTCAGTTACTCTGAGGAATCCTACCAGTTCTGATCCACTCTTTGGATAAGGTACAGCACAGAGACCACTTTGGTCAAAGGAGGCACTGGTCTCTTCCTTTTATTTTTCCATCTTTGCTTCTTCTGGCTTGTTTGAAGCATTTGTTCAAGCCCCCTGAAGGAAAGGCAGAGATATGAATCTGCACAAATTTTCATTAACCAACCATCTCTCCTAACCTGCAACATGAAGCAATCTAGGATCAAAATTGTGTACATTATGCCTGAAATCTTGGCTTTGCATTCCCATAAAGGACTCAGACTGATGTTGGAATAAAGCATTTGCAAGAAGCCCACCTATGGATATTTCTTCACAGACATCTCTGGGCAGCTTTTCCTTCTTCCACGCCCAGGAGAATATTGCTGCAGCTGGTACATTACTCTTGCTCAGCCCTGTCTAATTTCCTGAAACATAACACTCATTCAGCAATCTGCTCCTTTCCCTACCTCCCTTTTTCAAATGTATAGCAAAGATAGACAGGAGACTAGGACAAGTCCCTTGGAGTTACTTTTTGTCCTAGTGAGTGGTTTGAAACGAGGCCTCAAGATTTGACAAGTGAGTGTTGTTATGCCCTAGAGCATCTGCGTTGTTTTGCTTGGCATGTAGAGTGAGTAGCAGCTTCTCAMCTACTTGGTTTTGCATATGGTCGCTGGGGCTGAATGTGGGACCACAGAACATCTTCCTCACTCAGCTCTGTTGATTTYGTTTGCTTTTATGGCATTACTCCTAACTGCCATTGGCATCATAGCTATAAGCGCTGGGTCGAGCTCCCATTGCACAAATTAAAAATAGAGTAGCTCCAGAATGATTCTCTCTTCAGGGCCTACGTAGTGATTTTTTTCTATTAAAATGGAAGTGCAGTAGTTATGTTTGTCTGAAAACAAAAGACTAAAGGTACATTTCAAGTCTGAGAGGGTTTTAATTACAGGTCAAAGGGAGCAGCAAAGAAAAGGGCACGTATGTAGAGAAGGCACTATGTGAGGGAGTTGCTTGGCAATAGCAACCAACTAAGTAAAATGACTGCAAGTTTCTTCAGGCAGATTAAGTTGTCCATTTAGCCTTTGTACACGCTCATGACTATCACTTCTATGATCCAAGAAGTACTGGCAGCATCTGATCTTAGTGAYTGCAATGTAACATGGAGACTACTATTCAGGAAGATATGACGTGGTTCTATACCTTTCTTTTGGAGGAAAGAAACAATCATCACAAGCTCTACCTGATGAGCAGGTTTGCTGCCTGCTTCTGACTTCCGAGTTGCCCAGAGCGGTCTGGCAGGCGTGAGGAGGTGGCATTAGCTCCCAGCTACGTATCGAGTGGTTTTTCAAAGAGCTTTTGGTGACTTACAAAACAGAACATGGTTTGGGGTTTGAGWATTTATCTCAGCAGCTGTCTCCCTCTGTATGGGCCTAAGCACTGTTTGGCATCATCTAAAGCTGTTTTATTGGCCTTTCCAAAACAAACAAAACACAAATAGGCTTAACACCTTTGAAAGGCAACTGCTTAGTTATCATGTGGAACTCATTTTGGGTTGGGGATCTGTAAAGCTGAGTCAATAGGATGATTTGAATCTAAGCTGCAAGCTTACCTTTTAACCTATGCTTGTATTCCTTCTTCTAATAGAGTTTTTTTCAACCTACGTATTATTTATTGTGCCTTTATGGTCAACTGCCCTGCAGTTCTTATGCATTTGCATAAGAAATACTATGGACTCTTATTTTGAGTTGACATTACCTAGGAAACAATAGGAAACAAAACCTGTGAGGCATAGGATGAGTATATAGGTCCACTCTTAATATTCAGAATATATACATACATATATATATATATATATATATATATACTTTATTTTCTGACAGCTTGGCAGGAGGTTTAGCTCCAAGTGGCTACAAACCATGAGAAAGTTTGCATTTAGGTCTAGCTTTTTGTTGTCTATCTTCAGCGTATTGATAACCTGCATCAAGCTGCCATTTCTTTTCATAGGGCCTGTGCAGTGGCTGAGAGGACTGACTCCAAGACAAAATTTTATCTGGCTGAAGGTCTGCTTGGGTCAGATAGCTAATACTTACAGGAAGGAAGAAATGACTGGTGAACTGGAAGTAAAGGGCAGCAAGAGGGTTTGAATTCTCCTTTCCTGAATATTTGCTGCTTTCATCATGTTAAATCTGGTGACATGAAGTGCTCCAACTCCCTTTCTTAGGATTTTCCTAGGTAGTATTTTATATTTGGGCTTACAGGCACAAYGTCAAAGCATTATTGTGTTATGAAGTTTGGTTACTGCTTGTGTTTTGGAGTTCAAATGCACCTTGAAGAGCTTAAATTTCCCTTAAAAAACTCAGATTTTCTGGATCTAAATCTCTGCTTGAAATCAGGGTAATATTTTGAAGGTGCTTGGTGCTTTTTTTTTTTTTCTATTTTCATTTACTTGGTTTTGCTTGGTGTATGCCCTGAGAGACTTCATGTTACCATGCTTTCAGTAGACATGATTACAGTTGGGCAGAAAGGACACCATGAGAGTTCCTTAGTGGCTTCATCCACCTACCTTTTCCTCTGTTTGCCAAGTAAAAAAAATGTTTCATTTGAAACACACGTGCCCTTTTATTTCTTCAGTGCTCTGGAAAAATATGGTAGAGCAATATTCTGGTGCAATTTCCTTGAGAAGTGAACTGTCTGGGCTCTTTAGGCCAAAATTGGAAGATAATGATTTTGGATGCTTACCTTGAAATACCTTTAATAGCTGAAATACTGGGAGTTAAACCTGGGCCACAGCTAGCRACGCGGGTTACTCAGGCTTTAAGGCTGACAAGCTCCTTGACCAGGCTCTTCCCTTTACACCACGGACATAGCTGAAGAAGCGTGACTCTCAGCAAAAAGCATCCATCTGAAAACCAGGCTCTGGAAGCTAAGTACTCCATAAAAGAGAAACACCCTAAAACTTTCTGAAAGTTTCTGGCAGTAACACATTATAGAAATATGGGCCTATCAATTTATCTGTTGTCCAGGTCTATTGCAGGTGTGACTTCCATTCCTGAGTTATCTCAGTACAGCAAGATCTTTTATGCTTTATAAGTACATGTGACCAGATGTACACAATAGAATATACTTGGTTCAAACCAGAAGAATATACTTGATTTCCTGACTTAGATGGGCTCCATGCAACATTTGCTTGCAGTTCTTCTAAAGTCATTTTTTTGTTGGAATTTTGCACAATGCACCCAGAATCCCCCCAAACAGAGCACAAATGCATACTCCAGAATAGGTATCTGACCCCCTCACCTTGTGTTCCCACATGGCAGCACTTACTGTTGCCACTATGCCACTGCATTGGCTSTTATAAATGATTCTGCCACCCCACTCCATGATTAAGTATTACTGTTATAAACCAGGTACCTCTCATGTTAATAACAACATCTGTTAACTAACAAATTGATCATTAACCAAGAGTAGCAGTGGATTTCACCAGATTACAGCTCTGCAGGTCTTTTATGAAAGAACTATCAACAAAATGTTGTAGCTTTTTYTTTAAAGATTCGAAGTAATTTTATTTTTGTTATTGAGTTTTTAAGGCAGTGGGTATCCCATACATTTCAATATTATGTAAAAGCACTGTGGGGCGATATTTAAAAAGAACATCTATTTTAGCTTACTATTTTACAGAATAAAGTGTCTTTTCTATATGCCATCTTTCAATGGATTCCTGAACAATGCGCCAAAACTTAGCAATAAACACACTACTGTCATATAATAGACCCTATACTTTACAATACCTACAGGGAATCACTTTTTAAAGTCTATAACATACAGTAGTCTTTTTATATGAGTGACTGAGTCATATAAAAATAAAAATTGATAAAAAATAGTAATAAATCTGGATTTTATATCATGTACTGAGCAAAGTCTAAATTAAACTACTGTATTAAACCTTCTATGAAGTAGACCTAATTAATTAAAAACACCAGGGTTAAGCAATTTAGCCATCAATCTCTTAGCTTAAGTGGGGGATGAGGTACATATGGTAGCTTACTGAGGAAGAAAAATGAAAGACCTGTTCTCTCTAGACTCACATTGACATGATGTAGAGGAGGTTAAATATGAGCCACTATTCCCAGGGAGACTTCTCCTACAGTTTCCCCAGCAAGATGACTTTCCCAAAGCCCTCAGCAACTTGGAGTGTGTCACTTATCCCCTGCTTCCAGAAGAGAAGTGGAACAAAGAGGCTAGCAATGTGTTTCTGAAGGAGTCAGATGTTGACTGAAGTGGCCCTGGGGCCACAGTAGAGGGATTTTTCTCTAAGTTCGGTCTAGCTTTTTTCGGTTAATTTGCTAATACAGTGGAGTCTACCTACAYTCCCAGGATGAAAAAGGAGATGGTGATATGTTTCCTGTCTCTCTCAAGATAGGTCCTGGCTCTAGGAGCACGTCTCTTCCAGTTTGGACACCACTTGACGTGATGGATGGTTTCAGTTCCCAGTCCTCAGTGTGTATATAAGAAGCGGGCAGCTCAAGGAATAGCTAGTTGAAAATTTCCCATTCAGCTCCCCCCCCACCACCACATCCACTTCTCTCCAACTATCAACTTTTGGTGAAAACAGAAAGTTTTGTGAAAAATCAAAAATTTTTTTTTCAAGTTCTTTCTTTTTCCTGGAATGACTGAATACATGAGGGAAGAAACTTCCAGAAATTGATTTATTTTAAATTCAGATTTGACCTGCCTTTTTAGATGGCTGCCTCCAAAAACTGAAGGAAAATTAAGCCTCAAAAAATGGAGATAGATGTAGCAAAGTATGTTGCACCACAATGATGAATGAAAAAAATAGACCATTAGGCAACTCTGTTTTTTCAATCTTTGGCCCTTCACCATTGGAGATGATGTGAATAAGAGAGAATTTCCTATGTTCTTCCTCAATATATGGGACTGGCATAAGGCTGGGTGGCTGGCAGGTGAAGCTGTAGGTAATGACCTGGCTGGGCCTTGCATGGCTGAGTTTAGGAAGAATTTGTTGGGTATCTTTCATTTTCTTGGGTTCCACAGAGATAGCTGGTGCTTTTATTTGTGTTTTTTAGTAAAATGAACACATTCCATGCATAGACAATGACACGCTTCCATCATTTCCCACTCTCTTACCTGGAACAAGTAAAGAAAAGGAAAGTACCATTTTCCTCATGCTATTGCAGTTCCCCAAGAGAAGAATTAATGGCCAAGAACTTCACATGGAAGTAGAAGTAAAATTCAATAGTATGTAAGACTTGGATGTCAAAATGTAGTGCAAAATGATAAACAAGTCATGCACTGCTTAGTGCTTTACTCCAAGCTTTTCAAATACCACACTATGGACTTTTTGAATGCTTAAACAGTGGGATAGAGTAAACATCCACTCAAACATCCTCTCTGTAATTCCTAATTAATTCCTGATAGAATTCCATTAATTTTGTATTTCTTCATCCACTTGTATCTTCCATGAAACYCTTAATTACTGTGATGATTAATACTGTATGTATGTACAGGTCATCTTCCCTTATCACCTCTCTCCTTTCTTCTACCCCAGACCTGACGATTCATGGGTGAGTTTTCATGTTGCAGCCAACAGCTCTGAGGAAGAGTTGTGCCCAAGAAGACAACTTACTACTGCATGATACAGAAATTTCCTTTTGAATAAGAATTGGAAATTATGTGTCTGTGGGATGAGTTGATTTAAGTGTCTGACCCAGCAGAAAAATACTAATTTATTTTGCAGGTCAAGGAATGGAACAGGTTGCCCAATAGCTATATGATGACTAGATTCGTCATGGAGGGCAGAAGCAGAGGCACATGGCTGTATATAGAGGCTGGAGTGGGACCTTCCTTCTAACAGGGGCTTTTGACCAACTCAGCCATAATGTGAAGATGCACCCTTAGGAGTAGCAAAGCCCAAGCCCAAGGTTTTAAGCTTGTTTGCAGGCTTTTGAGCCAGCAAATGTGTTTGAGGATGGAGATGCACTTCAGAGTTCAAGTGTCATTGGAAACACTCTGCATAATGTGTAGCCCACTTGAGCTAAGCTAGTGAATACAGGGAAACATGTAGTGGCTCTTTGTAGAGGACGGACCGAACCTTGAAGGTCTTGCTCATTATTCATCACATATCCAGGCAAACCCCTCATTCTGTAGAGGAGATTTTGCCTGCACAGAAACTAAAGAAGGACCTTGAGACTAAGCCTGGTATAAAAAATTAGTTTACAAGCATTTGCCTCTCAGAAATGCATTAAAGGAAATTATTCTGTGATGTATGCTCCCACAAACATGGCCTTTTACCTCAGGACTATTATGGATCTGGTATCCTAAAATCTATACTCCTTAAAGGGGCCTCTAGGTACATCAGCTAGGTCCCTAAGCTTAGATGGTGGGATAAATTTCTCACCTCTATGAAGAGAAGTAAGAGCCTCTTGAGCTTCATTCAATCCACCTAAAATCTTGTTCATCTCCTGGAGGTGGATCTCTTTCATCTTTGTCTACACAGAAAGCCTGGAATGACTGTTCCTAACTTAGGGGAGTGCCTGAATTGTAAGAATCTGGGAGCAAAATATATTGATTAACAATTGCACGCAGTAAAAACTGGTGGAGATATGTGATAATGACTTGAGCTACCGTTGTTGCAAATATCATAAACTTTTTAAAGTAGATTCAGTACACACAAAAAACATTTTTTCTGAGTGTCTAGAAATAGTATATGTAACTCTCCTTTTARTGTTACATAGCTTCACTGCTAGCAAATCCTGGTGAATAAAAAATAAAAGTGTAACTATTGCAGTGTTATTTTCTTGCATTTATAAACAATGAAGCAAGAACAGAGAGATCAACAGAATAGGCTAAAAATGTTTCTGAATACACCTGCAGGGACCTTTGCAAAAAGTCACTAAGATAGGGGAGTTTTGACATGACAGAGTGAGCCACAAAGGAGTTATTTGAAAAAGAAACAATACATTTGAATATTCAGATCAAGCACTGAGCAGTAAGTCAAAAAGAAACTACTATACTCAAATCTTCTGCAGCTTAGASCTAATTAGACCTCTGCCTCAGAATGGCCCAAGCCTCATGCAATGTGGCAATGGTTATGATAATTATATTTTCATTCTGTGTTAGGCTGTGAGTTATAAGCATACTGCCTGTAAATGCTAATGGGAACTATGTATGTAAATCCCCTCCTCAATGAGGTAAGATTATGCTCTGATGTATCTTAACTAGCATGTAAATGCAGCAATTGGTGTGGCAACTACTTGTGACTGGAAAATGCAGGTTTCTGTAAAGCTTTAAACTGAAGTGATATCTAGCCACGTGGACAGGCTACTACTGGGAAGGAGGGTAAGGATGACCTGAAAATCTGGAATTACCACTGAACACATTGCTTTTCCTATACATTTCCCATYGAATATCATCAGTGGGAATGATAAATAGTGTCAGTTTTCTATATAGTAAGAGCTTCATCCACATAGGCACTTAGCATTACACCTTTCTAAGTCATCTGATGTATATCAGGACTGCAGAAGGTTAGACCCCTTTTGTATGACCTGTTGATGCCAGTCATGCCATCCTGACTGCAAAAAGTTAACATTTCTGATTGCATGGTTGTTCCTCACTCTCAGCAACGTATCTGCTACCTGAAAGATCGTTAAAGTGGTCTGTTAGGTGCCTAACTGGCCAACTGTGCCCATAATCACCTAAATAATATGTACAAATGGGATACTGGTGTGCAAATGTGCATTCATTCCTCTGTCCCGTAATCCGCTGATTGTAGGACTAGTCACACACTGAATTCTCTCTGTTATGCCTGGACTTAAACATCAATGTACAGTGTCTTTAGGTCCCTGCTGCACCATTCATTCCTTTTATCTAGAGGCTTTAGGCAAGGCTTGCTGTTGTATTTACTTGCCCTCAACCCGGAGATGGGCTGTGGGCTTCAGGAAGCAGCCAGTCTTCTGGGAAATGTGCAGGAAACTAGAACTTCCTCTTTCTCAATGTGTCGACAGCTTCCTCCAGGCATGCACACTCCCACGCTCCTCTGAATAGAAAAAGATCTGACCTGAATTCAGTGTTCCTGCTGCAGCGAGGCAGGTCCACACTCGCCTCAGCCTGAGCGGCTCGCTGGTATTCAGTACAAGCACGTCCCAAAGTCACAAAGCGCACTACTGTGGAGAGGCAGAGGGGAAATTTCCTTTGCTGCGGGGAAGTCCCCCCAATGAGGACCTAAGTAAGAGTCATGGCAACTTGTCACACCAYCGCCCACAGCACACGAGGCATCATGAGGTTTCCAGGCTGTTTCCTTGGGCTTGGCCCTGACKGGCGGATGGTGCTCAGTGCTGAGCTGGCTGCAAGGGGCCTCAGTCTCCTCTCCTGGTATCTGCTTTCCATTAGGATGAATTCATCCTAGTAAAGTTACTTCTGATTTGCCACAGCATGAATGTGAGGCAAATCAGGTTCATACCCTGTTCCACAGTAAATAATGGCAAACCATATATTGGAGATCTCATGATCTGGGTAAAGATTTTGCTAGACCCTGCTCTGAGACCCCAGTTCTGTGAAGTTTGGACTGAAGCAAGCAGAGGAGAGACTGGAGTTTCTTTTGCAAAGTGTTCCTTGATAAGAAGAAATGGGTATCAGCTAAGCAGCACAAATGAACTCCAAAGAGAGTGTCCTGAGCAGCACTTGAACAGTAATGTCTCCCATTCTGCTACTTCCTTTGTATTACTCTGTTCGTATTCTAAGTATTTATTTACTGATTATGAGAAAAAACACACGACCTCACAGGACCCCCAGCAGGTGCTCCCAGGCTCCGCTGGGTCCTCAAACAACCGGGGTATTCTCTCGCTGCCTTGTTACGGTCCCTTCTCGAATGTGGGAATGTAGAGTTCAGACCTGGTGGAGTATTTGGAGGAACCAAAAGATATAAATAAGCCAGCTGGGGCTTCAACCCACCAGCTCAGCAACATTATATCGTGCTAGTCTTTGTTTTCACTGTATCACCTATTTTTCGGAGCAGCGGTATAACCAAGTTGTAAACTGCACACCTTACAAATCAGTCTATCCTGACATTGCTGGAGCGTTCATTACAAGCTGTAAAAAAACACTAGCAAGGAAGGTTTCAGTTCTGCAGCCCAATTTTCCATTGCAATAACCCAATTAACTGGTGTGTGTTTGTTTTACAAAGCTCTAAGCTACAATAAACCATGCCGATACACAGGCTGCAGAAAGCTTCGTAATTAGGACAAGGTGTACAAATTAAACCACTCTTTTTAAACTTCAAACCAGCTAACTTCTGACATACTGTACTGCTGGGGCTTCTGGGACTAAACCCAATTAACATCTTAGTATTTTATAAGCATCGTTTTAATTGCATTTGTATGCAATCTTCTCTCCAAGAGCCTTTCAAGGTGCTAGCCCTCGTTCAGATTTTATTACTTCAGTGATTTAAATCTCCTCTATCTGTGCTTCCCGTTAATAATGACTAGTGCTACTTCAAATGCCGGCCCAACATAAAACTGAGCTCTCCAAAGAATTATACTTTAAAACAGTTACATTTAACTTTATTATTACATTTTTAATTTTTTTCTTCCTCTGTTTGAACATTATGCCTTGAACCGTTCTATCAAACTGTCAGGGCAGTAAGTGCCGGTAGAGTGAATGTTTTACTTTTCAGTGCTTCACGATGGYGCAGCCTCTCGGCCTGCACATGACACGTTTTGTGCTGCCAACATTGCTTTAGAACAAGAGGTTTTATAATAGCAGCTTAACAATTTGTGTATCTGCAGATTTTCAGCTGCAGGGAGGAGGCAAAGGAGAGGTTTAACTCCAGGAGAAATAGTAAAGCCAGGTCCCTCAGGCTGAGCTACTTGTGTCTCTTTTRGGATAAGAACTGCCCTCCTATTTTGTCCATCAGAAGCTAGACCTGTAAATCTTTACTCACATGAGTAATTTTATTGACTGTAGTGGGATTTCTAAAGTTTGGAAGAGCGGGGCCTTGCTGGGAGCAGTGGAACATTCCATGGAAAATCTGATGCACTCTAAGGAATGTGAATTCCCATCACTGTAATTTCTCTCTGCATAAAATTCYCTCAAGTGCTCTCTTTTTCTTTATGCATCTGTTTCTTTGGAAAATGACCTGCATTTCAAAGATCAGGTAAGAGAGCTGTAGAGGCATTAAAAAGTATAATGCAGCACCCTTAGCCCAATTAATAAAATAATATATAAAATATATTCTCAGATCCGTTTTCCAGTWCAGTGTTTATCATCCCATTTTACATTCTTCCAAGGAAAAAAAAAGTAACAGGAAAGCATTGGATCTTATTAAAATGATGAAATGAATAAAATGTTTGTTTTAAAATGCTGGCAGCTAAGCTCAAAATATTTTCCTCTTTGCAAAATACAACTTAGGTTTGAATATATACTAATGTTACTCTCGTTTAGGATTTCTGTTATGTGGATACAAATATTGGGTCTTAAAAATGCAGAAGGTTCCTCCTGAAATATTTTGAACCTTTTTGCTKGATTGAGTGTCTTGTCAAACAAAACTGGCAGCAGATCTCTTGGAACTGCCTGAATCTATGCAGATATGATTTCTATCATGCCCTTATTATGTATAGTCCATAATAAGGATGAGCATGTATAAATCATTTCTGGCTGGCACTTAGGATGCAATACTCAAAGGAGAAAAACATTTCTGTCTTCAAATGTCTAGCAATTTCTGATATTATACAGTAACTCTTCCCAGAACCATACAATCCTCAATTCCATGCAGCTCTCTTATGAAAGAATGAGACTTTCATATCTTCCTCGCAAGAGCCACCGGTGAGATAAGAATTGTGCAGTTCAGACGTGCGCTGTGCTTCAGTCAGGGTGGCTATATTGAACTTCCATTTGCAAAGCCTTCACTAACAAAATTGCACAGAGATGAAGGGTTTCGCCTCTCTCATTCCTATGTACAGTTATCTATGAGTAAGCATTGCTTTATATATAGTGCATTATATAGTTATATATTATGAGTGCACTTCCTGTGGAATGTTCTTCTATGTGCACACCTACAAGGTGCACTAAAATAAACACTTATTGTATGAATGTGTTTGTGATTTCTCAGCAGCAATAATCTAGGTAAGCCTTGCTGTTGTAAAAAGCAATAATATGTGAAATGACAGCTGCTCTGAAAAGTTCTAACAAATCATGCCTTTCCCAGATAGAGAAATGCAGAGCACTGGTCAAAACTAAAGAAATCTTAAGAAAATAGTATAAAATGATGTATTTTGTCTGTTTACCAGTACTAGATTTATAATTATTACATACTCCAAATCTTTAAAAATATTTTTCTGCAACATATTCGGAAAAAAACCCATTMCTTTTCCAGAATCCTTTTTCAAGTTTCTTTTTCCTTTTTTATGGAACTTTCCAGGAGAAAAATATGGGATTTGGAAAACAAATTTTAAAATAATTTGAAACATAATTCTACTCAAACCTTTTATAACAGTATCAGCAGAAACAGACACAAGGAGTGACAAGGAAAATGGGCTATGTTAATGAAGTTAACAGTCCTTAATGACAAATTTTGTTTTGGGGGAAAAAAAAAGGTGATTGGTTTTATTAAGAGTATCTTGCAAATATTTCAATGTATGTGCAAAATATTTCTGYAAAGAAAAGACTATATATTTTATACGAAATTATTTTTCTCTGTAAGTAGATATATCATTTCTTTAGTATTAAGCGATAGTTATACATGGTAAAATGTTTATCTGTGAGGCTTTATACATTTTATATCTGGTATGTTTACACACATACACATAAGTTATAGTAGAAAGAGTTCTGTATTGGTATTTTATTTGATAGATTCTGATTGTTTCTTAACATGCAAACAACCAGAATTTGTCAATGAACAGTTTAGTTCTTGGGCTCTGGAAAAGCAGAGGGCATTTTAGACGAGGAGTTCAGCTTGTGGAGCTGTCAGACTTGATATCCCTGAATTTTAGGTGAACTGGAGCGCCTTGTTCCTATGGATGCTGTTCTAAAGGGGACTGATGTCTTTTGGGAGCCAGGCTCTAGGGAGTAAGGGGCAGAGAGCAAGAGAATATTTTATGCAAAAGAACCGTCTGTTGAGAACAGAATAGAAAATTACAGTTCTTTAATGACAAGCTTTTTCAAAAATACAGGGAGCCATGGGGAAGAGTATTATCCTGTGTTCTTTCTTTCTAAGCAGGAAAATAAGAGATGTCACAGTGAGTTATCATATGCAGTGACCACTAATGTTCCTGGTTAGTGTACAATTGCCTGCCACATTACACACAATCACATGTGTCATTATTATATTAACTGTGTTTATATACTGTTCACCTGACTTCACCTAGCAGTCCTGGCATAATTATAGTAAAAGGAAGAAGTTCATTTGGCTAAGGGAGTTTGTTTTCTAATTTCCAATTCTGTTCTCTGCCTATTTAGAAAGATGGGACTGCAGMAAAAAAAAAAACAGGTCTTTATAAAAAACTGTCTTAAAAAATGTGCTATGTTTCCCTAATCAAAGCCTAATCTCTTAGAGGCCAGATCCAAAACTCATTAATGCCAGTCCAGTGGATGCTGAATTAGGCCCTGACCTCCTTTGCCTTCTTTGCAGGTTCAGTAGAGACTAGGCAGATACAAAAACTGTGAAGTTCCCAGAGCAAAGGCTGTCTTTATTGGTGTATTGAATAATTCTGAGTGCAGTTTTGGTAGTTATAAATAAATACGAGCAAATTAATTTGCTGTAAATAACAGAACAGTTAACAAAGCTACAGTTGTAGAATTTTTATCCTTGGTGGCGACAGAAAGAACTAAATGTGACTTTCAGATCTCAGGTTTACTTTGCAGCTAAWAAGGCAATCCTTTGTGTGCAAATTAAGACAATTTTCTGGAAAATCACTAAGATACAGTAAATGTAGAACCTGGTAATAGCATTTCTGGAGCACCTTTTCAGAACAAAACTGTACTTTCGCTGTAGTTGAAAGTGCTGGTAAGAGCTATCATTCTGGGATTTGAGCTAGGATTCAGGCTTTGTGAGGAAACGGAAGATCAAAAACAAGTCTGGTAATGAAATAGTTATATGGGAATTAATATTCAGTCYGTTGTTTGTACAGAAGTATGTGGGGGTGTGTGTGCAGATGCCAGTTCTCCCATCTGGCRTTGTGGAGTGCAATCCACAAAATTACACCAGCTCCGGAGAGCTGGAACGTCGTTGGCGTCCCCTCATGGAGGAGCATTCTCTGYACCGTACGCAATGACGAGGATGTGCCTCCTCCACTGAGCATGTGGCTCTGTTGTCCATTTAAGCACTATTGACATGGCACATGAAGTATCCCATGAAATGATGGCATGCAGAAACCCAGTGCAACTGATATTTTCACTCTCATTTCCCTCAGAATTATATGTGGATGCCAATTTCCACACTGCAAAATAATCTTTCATAATAGGTCTAGCTATGGCCAAGGCACTTTGATCACAACCCAGCTAAGCCCAAGCTCAGTCCAATTCTCCTGCTAGCAAGCTGAGGACACTCAGGTTCCAAGATTTTCTCCAGTTATGTTATCTATGCTCAGCAACATCTTTGAAAGCAAAGTAAATCCCATGAGGCACATGTAGGTCTGCCAGCAGTGTTACTGGAGCATCTCTGGGCTTCACTTGAGAAGAAGCCTGAGAGGAGCGACAGGCAAATAAGCAGGACAGGCAAAAGTTTGCAGGGGAATCAGAGGCACAGAAGAGGTGAAACACCCAACTACAGTTACCTAAAAGATGCCTAGGGAAGGCAGTGATGCTCAGTGCCACTAGAAGTGTGGGTTGTATTGCCTAGCAAGAAGCTCCTATCTGCCTAAGTCCTGCATCTCTGTTGCCTGGTCATCTGGCTCCTGTTGTTGAGTTCTGGCTTAATGACAACAGTGTAATGCCTCAGCCAAGTGCCCTGGCTCCCCGAGGTGTTGACTGGTTTGTGTTTCCAAGTGTTACTTTAAGAAACCCAGAGAAGTTGAAGTGTGAAAGTTTTATGTTACTTGAGAGAAGAGGTCAGCAGGCATCTCAGGAAGGAAATTGTGAGTGTGTTTTATTTCTGAGGCTGATGGTAGGAGTTTCAGGGCCACTCTCTCAGCAGAGGACTTTGTCCTGCAGACAATGTGTCTCTTCAAAAAGGAGCAAGCAAATGTGAATTTTCTGTCTGYTACCAGATCTCTAGTTTCCAAGGGTCAAGATGGAGTTTGGAAAGGTCTTTCTATCCGTGGCAATTCACTGCATGCACACAAGGCCTAGCATGGCCTTTGGCTGTCTCCAGTGAAGTATAAGAGATAGGGCGCCTCTCTCCTGTAGCAAGAAATGATGAAATGTCCTGTTTGTCTCTTCAGGCTGCAAAGTATACTAAGTATAGATGATTTGATTTATAGTGGAGTCAGACAAAGCAGATAGGCAGTCACATGGTGGCTTACCCATCACTCCCACATCGTTATTGTGTTAATGCTGCCTGGAATGGGTGCTAGCCACATCAGCTTTGCCCCAGTATTTGCATCAGTGTCCTTCATTTAGGGTGAGAAATGGTCCAAGAAAATGTGTTAAATTCAACTGTGTTTGGTAGCRCCCAGCTTGGAAACAGCATCCCTGATAAATGCTTTCTGAAGCATGGGAGGTCAGGCCAGTTTAACTTGCTATACTACTATGTTAAGACCTTGTAGTCAAAAGGCAAGAAAAGCAATGGGCAAATGCACACATCTGTCAAAGGCTCTTTAATAGCTCTGTCATTGCAATGCTTAAATATCTCCCACTCGTTAGTGTAAAGGCACTAGTGCRTGGTGAGTAAAGGAGATGTTCTCACAGACATGAGCCTCATTTTCTAAGGCTCTCAGGTGTTTAACTTGCCCAACCCCAATGAAGTGATGGGAACTGATTACATTAGTGGCTCTGGACCTGTAGCACCCTCCCCAAAACACACAGGATTCTGCAGCAAATTAGGATCTCTGAAGCCTTCAAGTGTTGTCTTCCGTCGTGGTACGAGTGCCAAAGAGCAGGGCCAGACTGTGGAAGGGAAGTCACTGCCTGCACAATTGTTTCTTGTCTTTTTTAAAAATGTGACTCTAATTTCTAAGGCAAGTATTTTTGAAATGGCAACTCAGTATTTGAAATGGCTAACAAAGTTTTTGTGGTTCTTCTCAAAGCTTACCCWGCTCTGTAGTCTAGGGAGACCTGAGCTTGCTTTCTGTGAATTCCCTCCTCTCCCCTCAATCATCCTGTTCAATATTTGTCTGCAAAAAGATTATGAAGTACTCAGATGAATCCACACCAAAACCCACTAACTCAAYGAACAAACACCTTACTGTCTTCAGGGGGGATGGCTCAGGTGTTTGACATGATTTGAAAATCACTTCTTTGCCTTATCTGCATAGAGGGCACAGTTCATCTTCTGGATGATGGCAGTCAAGCAAAATGTTGTCCAAAGGCAATTTTTTTTTTTTTTTTTTTAGTAAGTGCCTACTTTGACATTTCTTGTCCTTCCCTCTGCTGCAGCATGCGCCGGGCATTTGTTACAACAAGCTCCTCAACCAGATGGCCCCACAGGTCTGATCAGTCTGCTGGTTCCTCTGTGCCTGTAACTGCTTGGGAAAGAAAAAAGAGAATCAAATGTGAGCTCTGTCCCTGCTCCCAGCATTCACACAGCCGTCGTGCTGAGCCGGCCCATGTCGGCTGYGGATGCTGGAGCAGAACCGGCTGTTGGAAAACCACCTCTTAGGAAATACTTGAGCGTTGACGGGTTGAGCGAGCCGCGGGCGAGGGCGCGTGTCGGCGGGGCGAGCGGGTTTGYGTTTCCACCGCGGGCTCAGCCTTTCGGAGGGCCCCGGCTAGGGAGCCCCGGTAGCCGTGAGCGAGGGCAGGAAGGTCGAAATCAGCCGGTTGGGTGTGAGGGAGCTTTGTGGAGAAGCTGCCGCTCCCTCCCTGCCTTTTGGGGAAGTTTTGGAGGAGGCTTCGCCCTGCTAGATGGCGCTGGCACCCCAGGAAAGCCGGGCCGGCCACCGGGGCTGCTGCCCGCCCGCCCCAGCCCCCGGAGCCTCTGCGTTTCCACAAAATAATAATAACAACAAGAACCCCCAACCCCTTTTCGTATTCCTCGCAGGCCTCCCCCCAGCCCTCCTCAAGTGTGCCTGTGAATTATGTATACGTTTTAATAGATTGTGTCACACATCTAAAGTTATAGGGATTTGATATAAACCCACCATGCAGTAATTATGAGTGTAAAATACATTTGGGGGAAAACATTTTGCAGACTTGCCAAGACTAACAGCTTACAAATAAAGACCCATTCCTGCTCTGGTCTAGAGCTGCGCCCTGGAGAATTCGCACATGCGTTTGAAATGAAACAATCRCCATATCTCTGTGTTTACTGCCGGGGTGGTGGTGGAGAACCCAAAAATCCTCCCTTCCTGAGGTCCCTCTATAAATACGTCCCTGGCAGTGGGCAGTCTGCAGTCAGGCAGAGACTGCTGGTCTCTAACGTGAAATAATGCAAGGTTTTTAAGCAGAAAGTTGGCCGCTAGAATTAATTGGTGTCTTATTTTTCCGGCTGGAGCTGCTGTTTGTGAGCGAGGGCCACATGAGCAGTCCCGCCGTCTGCATCGCAAATTAGGGCTGTGAGCGGCAGCTCCCACTGTATTACACCGACAAAGAGGGAAGGGAGAAGGAAGGAAAGAGACAGCGGAGAGTAAGAAGGAAGAGGGGGAAAGGCGGGGAGAGAAGACTGCCCAGGAGAAGGATCTAAAATGCAAAGAAGCCTCTGGGGAAGGGGAAGGTCTGCAGAAGAGAGGGGACAGAGGAGAGGTGAGAGGAGAAAGAGCAAAAGGGATTAGAGGAAAGAGGAGGGAGAGGAAATGAGCCCAAGGGAGAAGATGCTGACTGGGGAGCAGAGGAAAGGAGCCTGGCTGGGGGGAGGACGGCACTGAGAAGCAGAGGCGGCCGCAAGCAGCGCGGGAAATGCAGCTGGAGAGAGAAGAGCAAAACTGCAGCAGGAGCTGGGGGGGGGGGTGTCCTCCTGGCCAGTTGCTGAGGTTAGGCGTTATGCTTATAGCCCCAATACAGCCAGCCAAGAGGATGCAAGTGTCTCCATTAAAGGCAAATGTCTCATATGTTATTGGGAGCTTTGCAAGAGATGCTGAAGGATATGCCCTCTGCAGAGTGGTCTGTAATCAGGGTGCACCTTTTTGACAGTAAGAACTGTGGTGCATTCTCCCCACTTCGTAGCCTATAAAGAGTAGCTATGTCCAATAGAGAAGATGGATGTTGTGCTGGGACGCTCAGTTGTTGACTCACACAGCATTCACGGGAACTTTCGAAGGGTTCTGCAAAAAGAAATCAAGAAAAACAAGTCTACTGCTAGTCAGCTTACATGCAGCCCTACTCTGCAATAATTTTAAGACTCTGCAATCAAAACAAGGTTGAAAAGCATTGGTAGATGGTATCCCTCAGTGAGGAAAAGCTGGGGGCTGGGGATGAACCACTCTTAAGTGCTCATGTTCCCTGGCAGATCTCTTATTCCCTCACGTGTGCCCTTTCTGCCTCATCATGTAACAGCTCCTCATCTATCAGTTCTCTCTCCTGAGTGCTTCCTTCTCCAAGCTCGCTGTTATGGTTTACAGCTACCCGGAGCTCAGGATCTGTTTTAGGGATGCTCTTCCAATGAACAGAAGTAGCGTGAGGACAAGGAACAATGTTCTTTGGCAAGCCTTCCTAAGGCAAGCCCTATTTTTGCCTTATTTATAACATGTGCCTTATTTTTGAGGTTCAAGCAGGACTGAGTGGTACCCGGGGTGAATTCCCATGAGATGCCTCTTGTTCCTAGGGCTGCATGTGCTGCCAGTGGGTTGTGGCCATTTTAAATAGAAGCTCATGAGCACGTGCATGACTACACTTCTCACAAAATGAACGTATCTTTAAATAGAAAATGACCTGTTTGTTGCAGTATTGTTCAATGGCCAGATTCTGGCAGATTAATACCTTGTTTCCCAATATATGAAATTGTCTTCCTTCCCAGTAGGAAATGAAGGATTTCTACAAGGACTCCAAATCCTGCCTGCCACAGTTCCATTTCTTCCCACAGTCTTTGCTGCTGCAAGAGGAGAGGAGGRAAAAAAAGAAAGAAAAAGATGGGATGGAAAAAGAGTCTGATTGACTGAGCACAGAGCAGGAGCTGAGACTGTTTTTTCTGGCTGACACACTTAGTGTTGCTGGTGCGTTTGCTGCTTCCTTGAAAGGCCAGTGGGGGGGGGGGGGGAAGAGATTAAGGTCATCAAGATAATGCAAAGAATATTCAAACTGGAAGCAGAAGGGAAATATAGAAGGTCTGTTTTTCCAATAGTAAGTAATCAGAGTACAGGAGGATGTAATTTGCAGATTAGGAAAATGAACAAAGACTATAAAATTAACTTTATGACAGAGAAGAGAACAGTCCATTTGGAGGGGGGAATAAACCAACTTCCATAAAGCTTTATGGCTGATACAATCAGCATGTTGATTTAAGTTAAATAGGAAATATCAGCAAATAATCAACTATGGGCAATCTTCAAACCCTGGTTTGCTGTAATCTGGATTGGAAGTGACATGTGACCCAAGGCTGGGGTCTCAGGGGCAGTGAAAACCCCACGGCTTCGCAGTCCCCGCTGTGCAGGTGCAGTTAGGGGTGGGGAGCTCGAAGGGAATGCGAATGCTTGCCAGACCTGTCGCTGATGGGTGTCAGTCCTCTCTTCTGCTGATGACTTTTCTCACTGGAATTGTACTGAGCAGACAAAGCCCAACCCAGTAAATGTCCTTCCTCCCCAATGAAATCTAGCCGTCTCTCACATTCATGCCAGCCTAGGAGCAGCTCAGTGGGTGGGTCAGAAGGAAAAGCTTTTAATTAGCAGGAGGACTGCAAGTTAGTTACAGAGCAGGTTGCTATAACAGGGATGCCCCCTATCTCAAAGTGATATAAACCCTGCTCAGCTCCCTGCATAAGAAACTCTAGACATCTCCGAGGAGAATGTCTCATTTCCCTCACCAGAGGAGCTTTCTTCTCTTGAATCAGTAGGCGTTGAGCTCCCAGTTTAGCCCAAATGAATGACACACGGTTCAACTGGAGCAGAAAGAGATTCTTCCACAGTCTTGTATTTTATACTAGTTATTATTCCCTCTGTCATCCTTTTTATTTTTTCCTCACTTTTATTTATTTATTTTTTTCTTAAGTGGAAAGGGGAAGGGAGGAATGACTTGCATTTGGTGGATTCTGTTGTTCACCCACTTCTGACTGTAAATAATACTTCCAGTAGCCTGCAAGCCTATGGCAAATTTTATTGAACTCCAGTGCAAGCCCTCTGAGGAGCTGTAACTCCCAAGCCACATTCTCCAGAGGACAATTCTCTTATGTCTCTTCGCTTTTCCATTTTGTAGAAGAGGAGAAAGAATACAAAAGCAAATGTATCCAGAAAAGGCAGTTTGAGGGCTGGTTCTTTTCTGATGAAGAGGTAAATTATTAGGAATAACTCTAGAGGTATTAATGAGGTAGCCTGGATGTGAAATTGCTGTAAGCTCAGGAGTAAGTCACAGAGGCTGCTTGAAAAGGAGGAAAATTCTCTGCTCAGGAAGAGAATTCTCCTCAYTCATGTGACACAGATCCCAAAATAAGATGCTCCAATTTAAACCATTTTTGCTCTTCTTTATTAATCAAGTGTCTGAATACAAGACACCAGGGCACTGCCATTCCCAGGGCGTGTATACTCTCCTTAGGAACAGAAGGTAAAACTCTTGAGACTTGGGTAAGGTGCAGTAGCCTTGATAAAATCCAAATAGACCCAAATGGTTGCTCAAGTAATGTCTGACAACAGTATAAAAATTTCAAAGAATTTAAAAGTTCTCGTAGAAAGAATGGGAATGTTTGGTTACTATCGACCTTTTTTTCCATTTACTTTATATTTTATTATCCCCAGAGTGTTTTCCTCAGATGTTAAAAGCACAAGGTGCTAGAAGTTTTGTTTGAACTTCTTGAGATTTTGGCTTTGCTCTTTGCAAAATGCCTGTGTTCAACTTTGTTCGAAGGACTAATTGAAATGCAGCAAAAATCTTTCCCCAGCAAATTTTGAATTTTCTCACAACCCCCCCCCAAATTTTAATGTCAAATAAATATTCAGCAATTCTATCAAATTATCAGCAAAAAATATCAGAAAAAAAGTATGGAAAATAGTGTGCCTTTGAAAACATACAACCTGCTTTCTTTGCTTTCAACATTAGTGGAACTATATTTAGAATTAAGAATGCAATTTTGTCCCCTTCATATATCAGCAAAAAATTCAGAGCTTCTTTTATGCTAGAGATTTTGAAGCTTTGTTAGTTGGGTTTCATAAAACGACTGTACTTGTCACATGGATGTACATCTTCCTCCTTTAATGGGTCGGCCTGCCCCTTGTGATTAGCAGAGGGAAGCAGTTTGATATATTTGTCAAAAGGCTGTCCTTTGTGAGCCAAAATAAAACGAGTTCTCTGATATGCAAGAAGTTAAATACTTTTAAACTGGCTTGGCTTGGGATCTGAGGTCTTTTACTAATACTTATTTTTTAGGTGGAATCAGTAGTCAAAGACCTTAAAGGCAAGGGCAAAATTTTAAACCAGATTTATGCTTTTGAATACTTTTAAAAATGTGTGTGTGWGAGTGTATACACGCATACATCATTGCATTTATAGTACCATGCTGTAACTATCTATGATACTGCAGCTGCAAAGCCTCTGAATGCCATGCGTGCTTCAGTGCTTTTCACCTTCATAGCTCCCGTGGGAGTTAAGAAAGTGCTGTTTTCCCTCTTCTGTGGATGGGGAACTGAGAGGTTCGGGGGCAAGTAGGAAGGCCATGGTGGTGCAGGGCATCGAGCACAAATCTTCTCTGGCACGAACAGCAGCGCTTAGAGTCTTGTGACCCCAACCGTTGGACTTCCTCTCTTTTAGGTGGGAAAGGTGATTTAAGAGATGAAGTCCAGGAAAGCTCCAAGTTTACCTGCAGGCTTCTCAAAATGAGAAGTAGCATCAGACCCCCAACAAACCCAGTGCTCCCTTACCATGAATGATCCTGCCATTAAGCAGCTATTAATATTGCCGTGCCTCGGGCCTGCATTGCTGAGGGAGAGCACGTTCTCAAGACACCTCAGGCTGAATTCGGTCTTTCTAGCTTTAAGGTATGCAACCATTGTTAATTTTTCAAGTCTTTCCCAAACTATTATTTCCACTTCAAACGTAACACATCTGAATTGTTTGTGTGGAAGCGTACACAAACCCAGGCCTTCCACCCTGCTGAGATTTTTGCCTCATTTGATCACACAATGATGCTTGCCTACTTTAAATGAATGCCTTAACAAACCTCTCCTTCTTGCTTGATTTAGCCTCTGCTCACACTGCATTAGAGCTTTGGCTTGACTGAGTTAAACACTGACTTGCATGATCACTTTTCCCACTCAAGAATCCTTTAAACGGATGAATAGGGTGGGTTACCAGCAGGCCTCCCTGTGAACACTGCCATCGCCCTCCCTGGTGGCTCAGTCTTGCATACGGATGTTACACACATGATGGAGCAGTGACTGTCAGAGCTGAGTCAGCACAACTCATCGCCTCCAGTCAATCTTCATTTTGTATAACTGGAATGGCATTTCAGCCCTCTGTGGCTGCTGGAGGTGATGCTAATGCCACCTTCCTTCTGAGGACTGATGGGACCCCGTCTGTCTTTGGCACCATGCTGAACSGGGGTGCGGGAGCAGCTGGGTGCCGTGGGTAGGGGGACAGGAACGCAGCCCCCCCTTCTCTGTTTCATGATTTGTGCTACTGTGAGCCGGGGTCCGTGCTCCCTCCTCTTAGCCCTGCGTTACACTTGTTGCCAAGCTAAACCATGATGGTTTATACTTGTTCATATTATTTTGTATTATTTCTGCACGTTCAGGACGGTGAGTCCATGGAGAAGCAGAAGCTGCTGGCTGTGCTCTCGTTTGCTGCTTTCGGAGGACGCAGGCGGCTGTGAGCGGGGCGCGACGAGTTGTTGCTGCCTGTCTGGCGCCCAGGCAGGCGGTGCTCACTGCAGCAGGCGATACGGCAATTCATAAAACGTGACGTTCGTGGTGGCRGGACGCTGCTGTGAGCCTATTTTACTCTGTGATAAAGACCGCATCTGTCAGGGTTCGTCACCTCATCGCCAGGTCCGTTGGACAGTCACGAAGGGCAAACTTGTTAAACGCAGGGCAAAGGATTGGCTCCCCGGAGCGTGCGCCCCGAGCCGACGGCAGGGGATTATCTCCTGGGAGAGCTGCTGCTGGAGGGACACAGAATCTTATCCTGCAAGGTGCAGGGTGGGATGCGATAATCTAGATGGGTTTGGGAACCAGAGAGCGCTGCACGTCCTTGGGGCTTGAGAGGAAAAACCCATTGTGTGGTTCAAAGCCAAGATTTTAGGAACCAAAATGAACCTTTTAATTGCATTTTTCACTTAGGAATGTGAAAGAATCACTATGAACCTTGAAAGTTTGATATGTACCAGACCAGTAAATAGATTTGGCTTCGTTTTTTTAATGTTTTGCATACTTTGTTTTTCAAACTTTCACCAGCTCTGCTTTGTTTCAGTTAATGAAATTCTTCTATTGCAGCACTGGGACTTTTAAAGCATTTTCGTAACCTCCTGTCTTGGTCTCCAAGGTATAAACATTATTTTATAATTAGCCTTCACAACTATGTTATACATTTGAAAAGGAGAAAAAAATATTTTCCTCCATTTTTATATAGGAGAATTACAGTTTCTATCTGGGGAACTGAAAGAATGTGTGTGTGCGCGCGCAGAGGAGAGAGAGAGAGATTCAATCTGTCGAAATTTCATCTCCTGCCAGTTACACATGAAATCATCGTTTAGGGGAGAGAGAGAGAAATTACTGAACACATTGGAAAAATCCTCTCTCTATGCTTAATGAAAATGCTTGAAAATGTGGTGGGAGAGGAAAGACTTAGGGACATTTGTGTTCTACCAAAAAAACACAGGAAAGCAACGCTGACTTTTCACCTCCTGTTATATAACTTGGCATCAGACTATCACTARCTGATACTGATGGGAACTAATTTGCCTCTTGGACTTATTCCTGCCAATCCCCTATGGTGCTTTCTTATGGAGACTTCATATCAGAATAAGCTGTCACCAAGGTAACCACATGTGCACGTGCACAATCACGTCCACACACTGTGCAATTAAGTCCAAGTGTAAATAATAATATTCACAACTGTGTGCAGCGCTCGAGCGATGCTCCTTACGGAGCCCTCGCTGTATGTCTGAGGGAGCGGATGGACCATTGCAGTTTTGCATCAGGGGAAACTGAGCCRCGGGCGAGCTTGGGGAGTCTCCTAGGTGCAGAGAGAGGCAGCACATCCATCGGCGCAGGGGAACACATCCCGCAGTGCTGCGGGGAGACCACCTGGCTTTTTCCATGGGCACTGTTTAACAGCATCGCTGATCTCTGAGCTCAGGTCCTTTGCAGAGCTTCAGCCACCTTTACTCTCAGCCAGGCAGATTTCTTGGTGTTTGCAATCAGTCATAGAGAGAAAGGCTGCTCCTCCGGTCAGCTCGGGACTGGTGTGCGTGGACTCATGTGGGGATCGTCGCCTTGACTTCAGTACAGTTGGGATCCAGTCCTAAAGATAGCTGCAACTTTTGCAGTAAAGGGAAGCTGCCCAGGACCACATTTCAAGTGGAAGATTTCCTCGCTGTAATAAATTTTCAGCATGTTTTCAACACAGAGAATAAATCCATAGGAGATGGATGGCTTAATGGATTTTGAATTTTCTAATAAGGAATGTGCCAGGTCTTTCCCAATAGAAATGTCCCCTTGAATCTTTCATTCAGGTGTATGACATGCCTGAGCTATGGTGCATTTGCAAGGGCTTTTTATCCTGCAGAGGAAGTCATTCAGTCAAAGTATAACCTAAAGAAAAGCTTTTACAGGTGAATGAATTATCCAGAGAAGGGCGAGAGGTGGGAATCAAGTGGTTAATTTCTGTCTTCAGCGACCTCAGAAAGAAAATACATGTGAGCATGGGAAAATATTAGTCTAGCTCCTTTGAARGCCTCCAAAAGGATTTGTCTGAAGCGTTCATTTAAATGGGAAGGATACAGGTGTTTTCAGAGCTGTTCTAGCCCACAAGCAGGCCTGGGGCAAACCTGAGACTACAGTATAATGTTAAGAGGAACATTCCTCCCTGCTTCAGTAGGAAAATGCAAATAGGCTCATTTCCTTTTTTGAGCAGGACTTTAGATAAGGCGCTCCCGGAGCAAAGTATACCTGCTCGAGATGTTCAGGATCTTCGCTGCCTGCAAGATGCCGGCAGGAGGGGAGCAAGGAGCCGGCACTGAACTGCGGGAGCGATGCTGCCGGCCGCCGGCCCAGGGGACTGCCYGTGCGGCCGCCGCTCGCACTGCTGCTTTTGCCAGTTTGCGCCGCGTTCAGAGCCAGGGATCYGAAAGATTTGGTGGGTGCCAGTTTGGCGATGCTCCCTCTGCCCGTCTTACTTCCTCGCCGGCAGAGGCCCCACGTGCACAGGTCGAACCGCTGTCATTTGGGAGCCCCTGAAACTGGAAAATCAGCGGCCCAAGTGAGCTGTGTTCCCAGGGAGCTGCCGAAGAAAGCAGCCGGGCTTTGCTGGAGTCTTTATGCCTCCTGCTCCCCCTCCTCCCCCCCGCTCCACCTCTTTCAAGGAAAAGCTCTGAATATGTTTTGATTTCATTTTGCAAGGCAGTAGTCTGCTAAAAACATTTCTTTCCCGCTTTTTTCTGTGAGTTTGTTTTCCTTGCTAGTTCAGCCTTTAGAAGAAACAACAACTTTCTTTTCTGTACCCATTAAGAATAATATTTTTGCAARTTTAGTCAGAATCCGATAGCGTATAGTTCCTTGTAAGTGCTAAAATGGGAACGGAGCTCTTTTGAAAAGTCTAGCCCCAGTTGTGACTGCGAAGCTCTGCAGCTCGCAGCACATAATTAAGGCTACCAMTGAAATTCAGGATGAGTTGGGTGGCAAAATTCCCTTCCCCCATCAAAAATCCCAGGATAAAAGAACTTTATTTTAATTATGATATTTTTCAGAAAGTTTACCGAGTATTCCCTCTTCACCTCTCTCTCTGAATGATTTTAATCACTACTGGAAAATTGCGGTTGTCATCCATTCCTGGGCTTTGGGTTCTTTCTGTCGTTATTCAGGGAGAATCCGTAACCGTAGAYGTCAAAGTGGTTGATTTGTTTCTTAAAAGTTCCAGCTTCAGGCATCACATGAATACCTGCATTTGTGGCGACGCAGAAAATATGCCGTGAGGGGAAAAACATTTGTTAATTCTTGTGCGACTTTAAATAAAGCAGAGAATAATTCTAAACTTTTGTAAATTATGCTTTTTTGAGCAAAGCTTATCAGATTTGAGGACCTAATTCATGGTGCCTGAAGAGTTGAGCTTAACAGTACTACATTGATTGTGGTATGATTTTTGCCTAATACAGCAGGAAAAGGACAAGATTTGAATTCTGCYTAACTACACATTGATGTCTTTCACCAAAAGAAAAATACTAACATGCTATTTAGGGTTGCCCAGTTCAGTTTACAGAGCAGCTTTTCTATTTTTAAAAGTTAAAATATTTTTCATATTGCTTTAAAAATAAACTGACCAGCAATCTACCAATGCACSAGTAATATATCTAATTTATTATAGACTTTTCAAGGAACTAAAAGAAAATGGTAAGCTGAGTATAAGTGTTCCCTTATACAAAATAAATCTTTTCGGTGAAGGTTTCCAGCTGCTTCTGAAATACAGAAAAATCAAAATTATCACCACCATTCACAAGCCAATTATTGAACTCAACTGCCTGATTCTGAATTTCCACTGATTTAATTAAGAGCAATATTTGGCCTACCTAAAAGTATTAATAAGTGCTTCTTCATTAGATGTTTTCAGAGTAATTTCTTAAGGGGAAAGATAGATGGTTTCTAAATCTGTCATTTGATGAACTGTTCCATCTAATCTGTTAGAGCCATTGATTAGTGTAATATAGCAAAAAGCGAAGCCTGATTGATCATCGATTGAAGTCAATGGGTGTCTTTGAGTAAGTCCAAAAAGAACAATATAAAATTGCAACAATTCCAGGCAAGACAGAGGTGTGCTCCTAGTTTGCGTCACTTCAGTGTCTGTTAGACTTCCCGGGGAGGAATGATTCCATCTCCTGGAGGCTTTTGAGGTTGTGACATTTTCCTTTTGTTCTGCTGAATGAAAAYCAGAGTATTTACAGTAACGTGCACAGAGCAGAGCCCATCGCAGGTGCTAGCAGCCGGGGTGCTGATTCACAGCAGCGCGGAAGAGAAGCAGCCTCCCAGGTCAGGGCCTCAGATCTCCAGCCATCAGAGGCAGTGGCGTCCTAAGGCCTTGGTTTCCCTCTCTCTGAAAGTGAACTGGAGCTCAGAAACCCTCAGAAACATATCTCCAGGAGACCTTCTGGCTTCAGTGAAGTAGCCTGTTTTGATATCTGTGTGCAATATTTTGCACTGACAAAGTCATGACCGGCTCTTCCTTGAATCCTCCTGAGTGCTGCAGTCTTCAGCAAGGCTGTGTGTGGTCCCAGCAGGCGCTAGCACATCCCCGACGCAAAATGGGATGTGACCGGTGAGARCTATTGCTCATCTACAGGGAGTGCTGATAAGGGCCATTATTTTTACATAATTAGTTTATTCAACAAAACTCCCCAAATATTTAACCTGGCTGCTTGCTGCCACGTTTTGGRGGTTCAGACTGAATGGTTTTGTATGAGTGATTTTACTAACATCTTTATCCCTTCCACCAGTGGGTAGGTTGTGCTTTTCTCATAGGTGTCAACAGAGCTAGCTTGTCAAGACACTGTAGACACTTGGCAATAAGCGCTTTCAGGGATTTACAAAAGAGTTAAGTGAATTAGGTGCCTGACTTCCTTTGCTGTTCATTTAGGATTAAGCACTTCACAAGTTGTTTTGTCCTGCATCCTTGACTACCTAAAGACCTCTGTAAACTGGCTCCATAAGCTTTTGATCTGACCTCTGTGTTTTTCTCTAAAGTACAAAATGTTCCTTTCTACTAATGCGTTGGTATGTGCTAACTATCTGTCTGGATAATGAGTGATGAGGAACAGAGGGAAATGGCCAGTGACAATGATTTCTCTCACTGATTGGTTTTTTTTCCCACATATTTTAAATCAAAATATCTAAACCTCAGACCTGAAACCAACTTCACAGTCTTACTTTGTATGTAAAAATATTCCATTTAAATCAGCAGTAAAGCTAACATGAAAGTGCCAATAAATAATATATGCAAAGAGTTTTTTTTATCAATATATAAAGAAATGTGGAGTTGTGAAGCTGCTGAAAACAAGCATTAGGAAATGTAATGAAGCAAGAATTAGAACAGCATAGTTCCTCTGGCCATTATAAATGAGAACGCCAGGTACCTGGAGAACAGGAAAACTGATGAGTACAGTCTGTTCAGGAGAGAAGGAGGAAAATTTCCCCCAGGAACACATTTCAAATTACTTATTTATGAACTGATGAACTGGGAGACCACCTATAGAGAGACAGGAGCAAGCAGTCTGCTGCAGACAGCTACAGAACTCCAGCTAATTGTGCTGCTGTTTTCTGTTATAACTCCTGCTCTCCAGCTGGGCTTCGGAGGCAGGAAATTTAGGCACTGACTAGAAGTTGCACTTTCTCTCCTTCTTGTCGGCATAAATATATACATGTATATTTTAATCTGCTGGAATAATTCAGTAAAGGCCTGGGAAAACAGCTGCTGTCTTTGTCTTGACAGCGTCAGGGTGTTTGTGGGGGTAGAGTTTCCGAGGGAAGAGTACCTAAGCGTACGCCCATCCCGTGGCAAAGGTTGCTCCAAAATTTGGAGCTACACAGCCTGAAACAAAAATGTTGAGTGTGCCTTTTAGTTTCTTCACTGTGCTTCACTGTTACAATATAAAATACACGTAAACAGACATAGAAACAGGCACGTATATATAACAAATAGAACATGTATTAACCGTGTGGATACATGTGGGTATGCATACATATATACTTCATACAAATCCACAAATCTATAACCCTCAGGCAGAGGTTCTTTTCTCTTTTCCATCCTCATACTTACACACATAAGGATCAATACRTTTTTTCATTTACACTGGTATAAGTGTGGAACAACTCCAGTTTGCTCCAGAATGCAGAAGATCAGAATGTTGCTCGAGTTATAAGAAACGTCTAAGCATATCACAAAAGAGAAGATAGCTGTAGGTACTCATTAACGCAAATATAACAAGATAGGGAAGTGATAGTTAATTTACTCTAAATATCCGGTGGTTGGCAATTAATATATACAGAGAAGTCAGTTTACCAGGTTAGAAGACAGAATTTAGGGATCTGCTTGTAAGAAGTGAAGGGACTCAGGGAAACTTTATCAGAGGACTGCAAGGCTCTGAGGTTGTTGGCATGGTTCAGTGATCTCAGCTTGTGTCGTAATTTGGCACATGGGCTGTAACCTGTGCAATCCAGTAACTTGATTCATGGCCCACTAAAACTCCTACAACCAACAGCTTACAAGACATGACGTGTCCGGCCAACGCTCAGGTCAAAAACAGAAGTGAGAGAACAGCGGACTGGATAGCAGTGAGCATGAGAGCGAATTAGCGCTTCTCATAATACCTGGCTTCCCTTTGATCTAGGCTTRGACACCAGTTGCTCTCAGCCTTCTCTGAACTCTACCCTGCCACAGTCTGATATCRAGAGTACCAAGATCCAAATCTGCAAAGACATTTAAGTGCCTAATTCCTGTTTCATCAAAAATCTCAGCTGAGGACCGTATATTCCTCCTATGCAAGAGGGAAGTAAATTTGATTGCCCTCCCATTGAAAATAATATTGAACATGTTGTTGCTTTATTAGTGAGGGTGCTATATTTCCTTGGGTAATTGGAGGCCAAATGACTTCAGAGGTGGTAGTTGTGCACTGGGACCCCAAACTGTTTCTGGTATTTGTGTGGCRGCCAGCACAGGCCATAGAGCACTGATTGCAGCTTTCAAATGCAGCTGCTTCAGGGTGCACTGCATTTAGCCCTCTGCAAAATGATAAAGGCAAGGAATGTAAGGGTGAGAGACATGTCTAAAGGAGGAGGATGCAATCATTTGCCACGTGCTATGTAATAAGATGTGCTTGGTGAATACTGAAACTAGGTGCCTTAAAGAGGTTTACAAGAAATGTCAAAGATTCAAACCTGCCAAGTACTGAGCTTGGTTTCAGTGGGAGCTGGAAGCATTCTGATACAGCACAGAAACTGAATCCCTTTCTTCTTTCCTGTAGGCACATTGGTAAGTCAATATAGAGAAAATGTGCAGTGCTGTTGCTGGTGCTGCAATATGTTCCATGAATAGAGAACTCAGTTCCCAATGCTGTCATTTGTTATCAAATGCTAACAAGAATAGGACTGGAGTGACACAYAGGATCTCTCTCTGCTTTTTATTAGGTTAGACTCCAAGAACACTTAACAATTTGCTGCAATAGGGCCTAGAAAAACTATTAACCCCCCCCCAAAACCCTATAAAAATATGCAGAGATAAAAGGGAACTTCACCAAACTAGAAGTTTTATAGCAATGAGACTGAGAGAGGAGGACATCAGGGTTTATTGCAAATGTCTCTAGTAGCAAGGGGTTCAGGCATTAGCTAATTTTTATTTRCTTCTTTTATCGTAAAAGTAGCTGAATTTCAAATAATCAAGGAATCAGTGATGATATCAACATTACTTCAGAGAGGAAACTTAAACACTTTCATTTTTGCTTGTATTCTTGAAAAAAAATCCTTCTGCTGAAATGAATATGTAACAGAGGCACACCTCAGTAAAACTTTTTTCTTTAAGTATTCAGAACATTTTGTGAGGCTGATCAATTGGGATTGTTTTTTTTTTTTTTTTTTTTTTTAAATACCTGACTTGGTTACACTGGCAGGTATTCACAAGTGACAATTATTTCAACATTAATTTGATAGCTCCCGACAGCCTCAGAGATGGGATAGAATCACCTGGAAGTTGGCATTTTGCATTGTACCTCTCTGTCTATATAGTAACTGTCATCTTCCGTTCAATATGGTAAATGCTATCTGCATACAGGCTTCTAAAAAGTTATAATTTCTTCTAAGTGATTGAAACTCATAGATCTCTCTCTTTCTCTCTCTCTTTTCAAGCTACACCTGAGAGGTAGCAATGATGACAGGCTGGTTTAACGCAGCTCTTGCCGAGATTAAGTAGTTGTCAGACAGATATCATTGGAGACTAAGGGATTGCTTTTGGAAGTCATTCTGAATTGCTAACTAATGGGGAGCTTGTTCCTAGACGGGTGTCGATTCTTTTGTTTCCAGGGATTGACACATCTGCAATAACAAAGGAACATGCACGCTGCGTGATGCGGGATTTTATGCTGGTCACCTTTCTAACTGCAAAAGAGGAACTAATGAATGCCCTTTTCACCACTGATTTGCAAAAGCAGAATACGCCCAGCGCTGTTATTTTTGGACCACCAGCTTAAGAAATTTTCTTATTTATAACTAGGTGACAATGTTTGCAGTAATGGCTTTAGTCTGTAAGAACACTTTTCTGTTGGATGAATCTATATGAAGGTCCAACAATAATCTCTCTCCTGTCAGCCTTGCCAGTTTTTAAGCATGTTACTCAGACAGAATTCGTGCACAACTGCCTGTTGTATTCTGCTCACCTTCCATTTCATATCCCTCCCGTGACAGACAGCCCCCGATGAGCAAGGAGTAGCTGAGGCTGACAGGTCAGCTGTAACACAACAAGTTGTCACTGTCATGGGAACATGGCAACTGAAAAGTGGATGAAGTTGCCTAGAGGATGTTTTCATCAATTTAGTCTTATATACAAGCTAATAAATCTGCAGACCCTCTCGTTTCAGTATTCAGAACGTGTGCAGCAGAGAAAATGACTGAGGTTTGGGTGAGGGGGGTGGCATTTGCTGGACCAGCTGCAGTATCTGCTGGAGCTAATAGTGTGAATGATTTAACTCCCCTTTCACTGCCAAGCCTTTCCTAACAAAGTATCACCCATGGGACTTCAGACCAACTTTATTTCTACGGATGGGAGAAAGAGATTATAAAGTTGTCGGGGAGCTATTTCATCAGAAAATGGGGAGTTTGGAGAGGGGTGAGCAGTAAGGGGATGCCTTCRCCACTGGAGTCAGAAGAAGAGACAATTTACAGGGCAAGGGAAAACCTACTTATCAGAAGCCCTGAAAAACATCCTGAACCCCCCAAACTGCYCATGTCTGGTGGGACATTCTTAAATTGGTCAAGATTTCCAGATCCTTGGCATGAGGCATCAGTACTCTGAGTAGTCTTCATTCCCCCTCATAGATATTAGAAGGATGAACCCCAGCATAGCAGTAAGTAACACATTGGGGGAATATAGATATTCTAATAACCTAAGGAGCCCTGCTGGATATTCTGTCATCATTTTGTGTTATCTGGAATGTGCGAGCAAGTTTATTGAAGTATACTCTTCGTAGAACAGTGGAGACTGTTTAAATTATACAGTGAGACGTTTTACCTTTATGAACAGCTCATGGTTATTTTGTAGCAAATACTGAAACTTCAGAATATATTGTATTGTGTCAGTTTAATAAATTGTATAGTATCACTTCTCTTTCCTGCATGGCTGACATAGTGCAAAAATTGAGTGATATACAATCAAATAGACAATTTGCAATTGGCTTGCAGTGAGTTTTGAGCATTTATGCTGGTGGACGAATACAAGAAAACACATTGCTGTAGGTTAAATTTCAGTATGGTTGGGTTCAGCCACCACCAACTGGTTCATTACATGTGTGCTGAGTAGTATCAAAAGCATTTTTTTTTCTACTGGAATCCACTGATAATTTCACTGGTGGTAAACATGCTCTCAGCTATAGAAAGGTTTTGACTGAACCTTACATTGATGTTGTGCAAAGTGGCTCTGCTGTTTGCAAATAGAGATTGTTAATATATTCCTTGTAGCATTATAACTGTGTTCAAAAGAAGCCTGGATTATCCTGTAGTTTCAAACCCTTTTATATCTGTAACTCTGTCTCACCTRGGTCTCTTCTTGGTGCAGGACTTAAGCAAATCATTAACAGTTCAAAGTTATGTACATTGAAGAACTTTGTGAACAAGACTGAAATTACAGTTAAATATGTAAATTCAACATCAATATTCCCAAAGTTCTCCAGTAGATCAGTGTTAATGATAGTAATTTCATATATAACATGTATAACAAATGCTCCTCAAAGCATTTGACAATGAAACAAACCACTCTGTATATAATTAACTCAATTTTACAGTGAATACACAGAAGTACATAGAGCAGAAAACAAAGGGAATAGGAAATCCRTACTTGTTTGAAAAAAAGGAGAAAGAGGCTTAGAAATAAAAATTATATTCTTACAAGTGAAAATCGGATTCCATTGAAATTTTGAGATATTAAAAATTTAATATCCCATCTTCAAAAACAAAACAAAAAAATATAAAACATTGTGGATTGTCTTCTCCATTTTTGCCTGAGTTTTGAAATGTAACAAAAATGTGAGAATACTTCAGATTATTTCAAGGTAGACTAAGAATTATGATTTCAAGTGGGCATCAGCAGTGACAGTTAGCTAGCCACTTCCATTCCCTGTAAACTAGCCTTTAGTTTCTGAAATGTCACAGTTTCAAAAAAATACTTAAAAAAATCCGCACATTAGAATCTCTGAAAATGAAAGAAATGCGCAGCCTGCTACTTTCTGATAGCCTTTTACACTTGCTTACCCAGCGTTTCCTGTTCCCACCCTGCAATAATGAAGCCTCTGCAAGTTTGCAAAATTATGTATAAATATGAATCTGAGGCACTACCCATGGACTGCTAAATCCTGCAGCCTAGTAAAGAGTGGCTATGCTAAAATATCGCCATCCTATACAATATTGTACACTATAAACTAGTCTGTGTATGTCAGCTGACACAAGGTAATAAGTGTCATTATTAAAACAAACATACAAATTATATTTAGTTAAGTACTCTTAAAAAAAAACCTACATTGCCTTAGAACAGTGAATTTTGTAACACCAAACACTGTTCATTCCAACTATGTCCTTAGTAAAATGTTTCTTTTCAGCTCAATTCTAAGGCAAGAAATAGTGTTATGGAATAATTTAATCTAACACGTGATTATGTTCTGCTAACTGTGCATTTAACACACCAGACTCAATTCTCTTTGGGAATAAATCCAGTGCCACAGAATAGTTTTGCTAGTGGAGACTTTGTCCCCCAAAATATATCTAATCAATGGTTTGCAAAATCCAACAGATTTCCATTGCAAAACAAACAAGAGAATGCATTTAAAGCCAGCTGGGTATATGTATTTTAGGATCCTCTATTAGATAGTGCATGTTAGAAAAGATTTAAGGCCATACTAACTTTTGCCAGGGTCGCTTTTTCTCCCCACTGGCCTACGGGCTAAACAGAAATGGTTATTGCACCGACAAGGCCATTTATTCTTCTTGTCCCCATTCCTGTGTCCAGAAAAACCACTCATGAACCCTATATTTAAACTTTCTCTTCTGATTTTTTTCACTGAATCTCCCTGAAAAATCATGTTATGGCAAATGAAGTTTCCTGGGGACTGTTTTTTGGCAGGGAGAGGGTCTAAAATAGGTCAGTGACAGCTGAAAAATTGCACTCACTTCATTCGCTGAAGAAGACTGAAATTTCTCCTGAGCACTGCTTCAATTTCACTTTCTTATTCTTGCCCCGAGTTTGCTCTGTTAAGACGTTTTATGTCAAGAAATGACTCAAAGCGCAGTCAAGCAGCGTGGGACTTCGACAGTTAAAAAAATACTTTGCAACAACAACCAAAAATGGCAGCTGCCTTGTGCCTCGCTGGTGAATGGGTGTCTGTCGTTCTTCTACCCTGGAAATTAATAATAACTGGGCCAGTTGCCTTAGTGACAGCCAAGCAGCCATTAGCAATCAGTAAAAATTAATGCACCGCAGGGAACTGAGCAGGGAAGGGTGTTCAAGTGYGCAGGGGAACCTTACGCACCCACGCAGTGCGGGCGCACGCGGGCAGTCTCGGCTCCGGCGTTGCCCTTGCCTTGCCGTGTAGAAGCCCTTCGATACAGCGAAGACGCTCTTTGACGAGTGAAGGCAATTGCTACCGGCTAGCTTTACCTTAGGGAGCGTACGCTGCGTTTTGGGGGCCTCCCCTGACCTGCGAGCGTGCCTGCGCCTTTGGGCACTGTCCTGGTACAGTACTTTCCCAAGGAGAAGTAAATCTGGACGTGCGGAGGGCCCAGCCCGGCGAAAGCGCTCGGCTGTCTCGGCGCRAGCTGGCTCTGCCTGCCTGCGCGGCTGCGGCCCCTGCCCTGTGAAAGGTTCTCTCAGACTGGTTAGCTGCGTTTTAAAAAGTCCCCGAGTGCTTTTAAAACTGTCAGCACCATTATCAGTCATGATGCAACTGGTTTCCAAGCCCGGCTTCTGTTTTTCCAGTGGGCAGCTGAAGTCCCCCCGGATAATTACCCGGGTTATTCAGTAGCCCGGCTGGTTGGCCCAGGCCCCTTTCTGTAGGTTTCTTTGTGCTGGGGCAGGCAGCGGGGCTGCCGGCGCTGCCACGCTGCGCTGGGCGCCTTGCCTGCGGCGCCTCGGCTCTCACCCGGCTCTCGCGGGTGTTGCAAAAGGTTCGATTTGCCCTGCGTGGAGTCCTCTGCCTTTAAGGGAAGTAGTTAAACTGATGGAAAGGTTTGCATTTTGCTCTTGCCTACTCTGATTTCTCCATCCCGTTCGCCCCAATATGAGCAGGATGGGTGCCAGTGCTCGCTGGCTGTGGGGGGACAGCTGAGACTAAAAGCATGTGGATGCCAGACCGTGACTGCCCTGCCTTTGGTCTAAACTTTAAGCAGCTGATTGCAAACTTAATCCAAAGATCTGGTTTGCAGGGGCACAGCCAAGCACAGCAAGGAGATAACCACTGGACGTGCACAGGGCTCCTGTAGCTGCCTTCCCCTTCTGCTCTGTGTGGCTTTGAGGAGGGGGGCTTCCTTCTGCATCTTCACTCACAGGGGCATTTTGGCTGTACGTTGCCTGCCTGTGGCTCAGGTAGATAACAAACCCACTCCAGGTACTCTCCCTGGGGAACTCGTTGCTGCATGGGAGTGACCACTTCTGCACAGACACTTGGGTCGGAGGTAGGCTGATCCTGTGGTTACACAGACATTGGGAACAGTGAATCAGGAAATGTGGACTGAATTGGGTACCTGATTATCCAGAGGTACAACAGCTTTAAAGAATGGATGAGGAAGGTTAGTAAATCGGGGAAGCAGAGCAGTGACAAATAGGGGAAGCAAAAAAGGCAAATGCGAATTTGCAAAGTGTTTGCAAATGCAAAACACTGATGAAGAGCTGGCAGTCATTGCTTCCTGTGCAATTTGGCAAATGGGCAGCAAGGCTGAATCAAATTATCTTCTGATTTTTGGGGGAGAGTTAAGACATTAACTGTAGAGTATAATCCCCAGTTCTCCTCCATCACAGCTGGAGATAGCAGGGTTCAGAAAGTCCTGGCCTTGAAAGTTAGTTTGTGGGCTAAAGATACCTCCAAAACCTTTGACAAAAATCAAACGTTTTCCATCTGATACAGTCCACAGACCAGTCACTTGGGGACACCAAGAGGAGTTAGCCTTGCAAAAGGGAGCTCTACCACATCCTACTGGCAGATCTACTGGTCTGAGCAGAGAGATTCTCCCAACGACCGCAGTTGTTTTTAGAGTTTCTTGGAAAACTTCTTGAGTCGTTGGCGTCAGACAAGCCAGATGGGAGTTCTGAAGTGATGATCACATTTTGAAGCTGGAATGCAACATCTGGAATTGATCAGCATTCCTCAGAAACTGATCAATCATTAGGTGGAACTGATTGCTACCATCTCCTCCTTTTACTCTTGAATCACTTAGAACTACTTTTTTTTAAGAAAAAGACAGAAAGCATGAAACACAGCTACTTTATCAGGACCGAGGTTATGTGAGTCACAGTGACTAACTCATTACACATCTCTCTTGTTGCAGTATCAAATGGAGCAGGGATGAGGTAGATCTGCTCTAGTAAATATAAAATATCACGGGTCATATTACTCAGCATCAGTGATTTTGCAGCAGCAGCGGTTTTACAGCAAGACCTTTTCTCTTCCATAAGTCACTATATATAGGAAGATTAGGACTAATGCTACGAGCATCGGTATCTGAGATCAGGGTTATTTAGGAGTATGCTACAAAAGTTTGATACAAACCCACCTGCCATGCCATACTGTGCCATCTCCACCACAAGTTAAAACTCAATTGCAAAACACCAAAATAATTTTCCAGCCTGTGAAAAATCCATCATCTTCCTTCCATTTGTCTTCCAGAAAATAGAAAATGACAAGGCAATGTGCAAACCAGGCCACATATGTACTCCAGTGTCCTCACATGTTTTTCATATATGAACACTACTGTCAACCACTCTGCAAGTGCTTTCCAAATGGTGATAAAAGCAGCTCCACCACTGCTTGCTTGGAGAATGACTGTCTTGCCTCTCCCCGTGCATCCCAGAGGTGTGCTGCAGGACCGTATCTTCTATATTGCCAATATGCAATATAAATTGCATAAATTTATAAAGTGCATAATTTTTAATTTATAATTTATATTTATAAAGTGCATAAATTGCAGCACTACAAATACACATTTCCAATCTGTGGTTCATGCATTTCCAGAGCTGACACATAACTCCAGAAAGTCAAGGACCAAAAGAAAGTTCATCAGCCAAGTCCAAGATTTGGGTGCTCTGTGCACACTCTCAGACTTTTGCCAGTTCGCTGAATTCCTACCTCCGTATCCCAGCGGGTGTTCTGGCACCCACTATGGTTTGTGGAGATGCAGATAAATGCTTAGTAGAAAATGTCCTGTAACTTCATTTGTGAAAAATGCCCATTATGAAACCTGAAAGACACTCAGTTTTAGAAATATCTTGGTTTCAATCATTGACTTTCACTTCTCTGCTTTGTTATGAACATGAAACCCAGAYGAGGCTGACTGCAATGTTCTTGGACGCTGTTAACATGAATCTTCCTTGCTTACTATGGCACAAATTGGGAATTCCCCTCAGAAATCAGGGGCAGGTTTGATTAGGACCTTTCCTTAAGCCAGCTGATGGTTTTGCATTGAAAGTGTGAGTATTTTGTGGATTTTCCTGGATTTGTAACAAAGACCAGAGAAATGTGGTGGTTTCCAATGAGTTTCACTTTGAGGTTCTGGGTCTGTTCATCATTTTGTGCCCAAAATGAAACATGAGAAGTGAAACACTATGACTTGTGTCATGAAACTGAATAAAATTTTCCCACAAACTTTATGTGAAATAAACCACAGAGTAACCTGCAAGCTTTAGAGGGATGTGACCATGCAACTCACTTTCCATTGCTGAGTCAGGATTCTCATGCGGTATCACAGCACTGAGAACCGACTGTACCACCAAACCTCTGTGACCAAATCTCTCCAGTCTTTTCTTGGTACTATCATCGTTTTCTATTTGTATTTTGGGATTTTTGCAAGCTCTGAATCAAGATCTAAGTTTCCTTGTGTTAGGTGCTCTACATGGGGAAAAGTGCTCTATAAAAATTAAAGAATTTCTAGTTTAAATGCCCTTTTTCCTATCAGTAAAATATTAACTGAATAACTTTACCAATAAAGGCAGGTGCATTTGTTGTGCAAATAACTGAATATTGATGGGGACAAAAGGTTAACTATCTGGTTCTAAAGAAGCAAAGCAGAAAGGGAGAATAATTAGCACAGACATATTCAATGGCTCATGTAAGGTCAGTTCAGGAGCTTTTGGCAAAACCAAAAGTCAAACTCCATCCTGTAGCGTCCTTGCCCTCTACCTTATCACAAAAGTGTCTCTCCATCTGTTTTAATTCTGAATTTTAGCCTGTGTGTTTTCAGTTCTATCACTTTTAACAGCTCAAATTTTCAAATCATGTAGGAGTACAGGAAAAGAATAACCCCACAGCAGTGAAGATAGCTGCAAGCAAGGAAATACAGTAATGTTCCTGTGATTTCCTGCAGCCCATTTTAGCAGGATCTTCATGTGCTAGCTATCCAAGAGACAGAAGAATTGAAACAGTTAAGTCAAAATAAGGAATTTCCCATGGAGAAGGGTTATGCACAATTTTCTCCCATTTAAAGTGACTTTGTTTGTTTACTATTCTCAAATTATTGCAAATACTTTTTAAAAGGGGATAATGAATTAGCAAGGAGGATAACAAACAGCTGATTATAATTAAATGCTCTTAACAGCAGTGTCACCTAGAGCAAAATGGAGTGAATTCTGTTCAGAGACATTAGCTGGCATTGGCAGCCTGCTCCTCTCCGGAATTTTGATCCTGTTCCTGCCAGAGCTTATGATTTCCCTGAAAGGAGAGGCTTTTCCTGCCTGTGTATGACACTAGCTTCTGCTGTCTCTTCTAGCATCACTCTACACCCACGAATTTCCTGGCTGGAGCTTGCTTGGACAACTCATCCAGGACACCTCCAAGGGCTTCCTGTTTCTGGCAGCCTGGGAATTACATGATTTAAGATTAACATATGCACCAGGGTCTCCTGGAAATGCGGCAAATCCACCACTGCCCCACTGTGGGATGTAGCAAAGCACTGCATAGGTATAGGATTAGAAAATTAGGATGGATTCACTGAAGCAGCAAAAATTCACAGCAAATGTAAGTAGTAATGTGCACAAACAATACAGCCTACAAAGCACAACGGATGGGATTCAAATGTTCCTTGTTGAATGTTTTTTACACCCAAGTGCTCCTTCAGCAGTTGTTGTATTCACAGTCGTACTGTACGTGAAATTCATCTGAATCTTGTTTCCTTGGCCTACGGGGTATTTTCATGTACAAATTAGGCTGGCCAACATTCCCTTTCTGCAAAAATTCCCAGAGGTGCAACTTAAATGTTATTAAAAAGCCTAATAAAAGAAGAGTGCACATTTAATAATGTTAAAATAACACAGCCATTGCAGCGTTGTGTGCCTGCAGTTCCAAGCAAAGTGAGACTATAGAGGCACTAATGCACTTATTCAGAAAAAAAAAWGTGCTGTAATTATCAACAGCTAGAAAGGACCATTAATACCATAGAGGATGCACAGGAACAGTTTTAGGACCTGCAGTTCGGTACTCGTCTCTGCCCTGCATGTTTGGCCAGGGCTGGCACATGGTCCCAGGTGAACAGTGGCTCTGCTGCCCATTTGTGTAGTCCAGGACAGGCAGTGGCCCTCAAGGCTAGCGTGGTTACACCACCCTGTGGTGGCTACCACACAGGTGGTGGCTCTGTTCCTGGCATGCAAGAGCGCTGACTGTTATCGGCAAATTTTGCGCCTTTATCAGCTACTATGCTGGAATTCTCCTCAGTGCATTTTCCCTTTCCCTTTACCCTGTCCCACTGAAATCTCTTCCTGGCATTTATACTTCTGCTGCTGCAGTGTGTCATGCTTTCCCCCTCCTCGTGTACTGTAGGATTACTTTTCTCCAAGTAACACAGTCTACCACAAGTCCTAGGTATCAGCTCAGCCCTACTCATTGCAGTGATTAAGTAGGGCACTTTTGTGATATTAACTGGGAGCTGCTTCTGCACTGTGAGGAAGGAAACCAAGAGTKTGGGAGGTTTCACTGAAAGAAAGGGAAGAGAGGAGGAAAAAAACCTCTGACTTCTAGAGACCTCTCCCTTCTTCTAGCTGCAGTGAGGACTCTGAGTGGGGGTCAGCCTAGTGTCCTTTAGCTGTCTCAACCTTAGTCATCTTATCTAAATTTGTCACCCAGCCCTTATGCCCCATCAAGATGCCCCTCCCAAGTGACTCATCCCTTCTTCAGCAGGATGTCAGAGGAGAAGCAAAGGGACCTTTCTTGGGAGGCATCTGCCTCTCTCCAGCAGCAGAGGAGACCCAGGTAGTGACATTTGCAGATGATCGCTGCAACCAGGAGCATCACCTGGTACTCCAGGAGCATGTGGCCCTTGGGCCATCCTGTGAGGCCCTTGGGGCTGTCCCATCCGGGTTGAGGCTGGGGCTGAGGTTGGGTGCCCGGACAGCCGGCAGGTGTGTGGGGCAGAGGCACAGCACACGGCACGCACGGGCGATGCAGGGCTTCAGGACACAGCCAGGAATGTGCAAGGGGCACCTGAAAGGCAAAAGTTAAAACTGACACCTAATGAACTTCACTGGAAATGAGCACTTTGTCATGAAATGAGTTCCTATGCTCCCCCATGAGGCTACAGAGTGTGACATGCTCTAATACCCACTTCAGGTCTCCGTAGTCTCTGTGCAATGGCTTTATCCACTAACCACACCATCTCCCTAGGGCAGAAAGCAGTATTTTCTGAAAAGTAAACCATCATGAACCGTAAATCAATCCATTCAATCCAGGCAATCCATGCAAATAAATACCCTATGTAAGAAACAAACCTTTTTAAAAAAACAAAWCAAAACCTGGGACAACAGGGCAGTATCTGGGTTTTGAATAGAAATTGATTTAGCTTGGCTGAGACACAARGACAGCGGGAGCGTTCAAAGCGCTGCAAGCAGCACGCAGGGACTCTAGCAGGGACAGGGACATTTCCTCTGAGGCAGCAATTCTAGCGCACACAATAGCATTGTTATGCGTTAAGCAATTTTTTTGTCCTCTTGGGGTGCGGGGGCGTGATGGGAGTGGGGAAGGCTCCCTTGCTCTGGATGTGGTCACATCAGGCACACTATGTGAGCTTAGAAACGACTACTCCCCCAGTTTAGCACCACATTATCTTTTTTCCCCCCACCCCTCAGGTTAAGCAAATAAAGAAAAACAAAAACCCAAATGGCTTGCTTTGCAAGTTGATATTTCGAGCTGTTAGAAAGATTCTGAATTTTCAGGAAGTAAAATGAAACTTTTGCACTTCACTCCTGCAAAGGAGAAAGAGAGAAAAGGGGCTGGGACAGAGAGAAGAATTTTTCTTGCTGCTTTTCTAGTTCAAAGTGAAGAAAATACAGAGCAGCACAGCAGGGGAAGGCCCTGTCTTAGCAGATGCTGCTTTCTAACAATCCCACATGCTTTTTTGCATTCTTCATCCGAAGAATGTGGTTAAGATTACAGCAGGCCTCTACGGCTTGTCTTTCTCATGTAGCTTCATATGGCTTTTTTGGATCTAGAACATTTTTACCCTATCCTTTGCTCTATGTTCTTCTGACCTGCTAGTGATCTTCTGCAGAAAGTTTGAGAGAATTCTTTGAAAAATTTACAGGATGTCAGTCAAGCTGGTTTAGAGTTACTGGTCATTAAAGTTCATTGTAAGATGAAATTTGTATATACATATTAATAAATGTAAATATAAACATATAAATAGAAATAGAAATAACAAATGTGTGTGTGTGTGTGTGTGTGTGTGTGTGTATGCACTATTTGCACTTTTAAAACCTGGAACATCAGCCAAATTTATCCATGAACTGTGGGGAACACAGGAACAGTGAAGGCAGGTAAACCTCAGCAGATCTTCTATGCTTGATGCTGGTGCAGTGCTTTCCTTGCAGGAAGGTGTGTGTGTTCACAGCAGGTGCAGTTCAAAGACACTTTAAATTTGAAAAATACTGGTTTTGGTTACTTTAGGTAGACAAGATGACACTTCTTCCAGTAGGCTGTCTGTGCCTTGGGATGATAGTAAAGTCCAACTTCCGAAGCATTTTTTCTGCTTTTACGTTTCAGCTTTAACTTCAACAAATGCAAGAGTAATGAGATTTTCTGTCTTTATTTGAAAGTAATTTTGCAAGTAAACTCTCATGAATTCTTTGAATATGTCACTCAAAGTTTCATGGTCATATCCTCTGGGATTCTTTAAAATACTTTAGGTTTGAGAAATATGTTTTCTTTCCAAGCCTTGTTTGTAGCCAGTATGAGAGAGAAGGGGTTAAAATTTATTTCTGTGGCTTATATGTAAGTGAAATGACATTTTAACAATCTCTTTAGTATAGCCTTGCTGTGCTGGGACCTCTGTTGCCTGCTGTCTTACTTCTTGGCCTCTAAATAGAGAGTTATTTTCAATTTCTCCAGTTCCTAATGTTTTAAATGGAACTACTGTTCCCCTTAGAGCACCCAGTGGCTGGCTGGAGACCTTTATTGATATATATAAATTACTGCAATCCCCAGGGCTGGCTACAGATCCAATCATATTGAGCTAATGCGCATATAAATAAAAACCTGGAAGTATAGTTTATGGCAATAAGTAGTGCAGTAGAAGTTTATACCATCCTGCAAAGACACCTTGATACATTGCTGACAATCTCTATAATGTATTTAAAGAGGCAGTCTGTAGATTCAAGGCTGAAAATTTCACTCATCAAAACCGTAAATCTCAGTGAGCTTCTGTTGATTGGCTTGGAAATGAGGGAATTTCTCCAATCCAGGGAAGAGCCAAAATTAGAGGATGTTGGCCTTTCAGCAGAAGGCACCAACCAGGGTGATGCTGATATGCAGGTCAGGGGCGTCAGGCCAAGCAGCAGAGCAAGATAAAGATCCTCCTCAATATCATGCTGTTCTTCCAGTTGCCAGCTTTTACGACTCAAAGATGACTCCCACGTTTGAATAGAATGATTTGCTACCCTCCAAACAAAATAATAATAGTCTGATGTTTAGTTGATAAAGCTGCCAGCAACTGAATTATTCAGGCAAGCAATCATTTCTCTAGACAGGTGAAAACAAATTTTGAGGGTTAGGCTGAGCCTTTGGGCTAAACCTTGAAAAATGTGTGTAGTAGGTAACTGTTTCCTGCTCAGGGCATCCCTGGAACACGTATGTGACCCACATAGTGACACTACTGGGCCTCAAGCTGCGTTGAGAAAATAACTCACTGCAAGCCCAGAAAGGTGCAGCTGCTCGCGGTGAAGCAGGGGAAATGGGTTGGGTTGTTGCAGTTGTTTTTTTTAAACGTACCTTTCCACATCTCCCATACCTTGCTGGATCCACATCTCACACTGTTTAAACACTTGGAGTAGACTGTGCTACAGTCACTGTCCTTTCTTGAAACCTGTATCCCAATAGCATTTTGCAGGAAGGTCCTACAAAGGCTTGGAGGTGGTGGAAAGTATCAGGTGGCAGCGTGGCAATCCAGACCATCAGCCTRCATTTGCTCCCTGCTTGCTACCTCAGAGAAGCAGCCCAGTGACTTTGTTAATGAGTTAATGTTTGTTAATGTTGCTGTGCCCTGGCACGGCAATAGAAAACCTTGAGGCAGCTTTGGCAGGTGTAAGGGCATTAGATACACAACTATTGCTTGATGAACACTGTAAGATACTGYTAACTTTATACAACTTAGTTTCTTCATTTTCAGATCCTTCAGGCAACAATTTTTCCACCTCAGAAAAGTGATTGTAACTTAAAGRAAAACTCTGGTATGAGTTGTCAAAGCAGCCTTTAGAAATACTTGTCACTCTTTCAGTATCTTAGTCTGTGGAGCTGTCATTGCTGTCTCTGGGTGCTGCCATTTTAAYGTCACCTCTTTGCTTTCCCTACAGAAAGTCATGGAGAAGCCAAAAGAAAAAAAAAAAGAGTTTAAAAGTTCTTGTTAAGTTTCCTGGAGTGTCAAACCCAGCAAACTCCAATGAAAGTGAGAGCTGGAGACATTTACACCAGAAAATCACTTATCAGGAGTTAAATGAGTACTTAAARTTGTGCAGAAAAATTTAGAAAGCAAATACATCAGTTTTGGTAGTGATTCTAATTCTGATTCTCACTGGGCAAGGTTCAGTGTGTTTAATCAGATGGCAGTTCATCATCCTGTATTTAATGCTCTTTCTGTATTTAAGGCTTTCTCCACACATAAACTTAGATGTAAGGTGGTTTGTCTGGYGTGCATACTACTGTGTGGCTACTTGCAGAACAATTTAAAGTTAGCACAGTTTAATTTAGTAAGGAATCATGAAGCCAATTCAATTTAAAACCATTAAAACAATTTTARAGTGTCTGCCCAAAGGTTTTGCATGTTTTCACTAAATGAGTTTTAAAAATACATTTAGTTAAACTGATGCAACTTTAAGTATCAATAAAGGCTTTATCTTACAAACACTAATGCTTGTCTTCAGTGAGTCCTTTACATGTGCTTAGATTTTTGTCTGCAGGACCAGGGCTTTATTAGCTATAGTATTTAAAAACAAGTTTTGTTTTTGGTCTTCTCCAAATGAATTACTTTAAAGAAAAGTATCTCTACTTTCCATTTCTCTCCTGTTTTGAGGGTGAAAGAATCTGATCTTTGCTTGCCTGGGCTAAAATTTATGGTCTGAAGCCTCAATCTTACTTCTAAGTCGTGTCAGCCTGATTGACACAAGTGTGCACAGCATCTTTGAACTCTTTCTCTCATGATCCTGCGGACCAAAGTGGAGGTAAATAACTGAGGCAGAGCCTCTTCAAAACACAGTAATATCTGCTCCCATAAATGCTGATAAGAGCCATRCACCTATTTCTCCATAACTAAACTTTCCTCTTTAAAGTTTCCTTAAGCCCATTTAACCCCATGGTTGGTTGGGAAAGATTTGCTGCAGTTTCTGCATTTCATTTTCTCTTTCTGTTGTCTGCTCCAGGCAACTCACTCTGTGCAACTTCCTTTCTAGGWCATGTTCTTTAAAGCCTAGGTGGATCAGGTGCAGGGAGAGTGACTACCAGTGTGGATTTCTGTCATTTTGTCTCCTGTTTGCCAGAAAGTGCAYGTGCTTGAGAAAGACAAATATCAAGCAGGTGAAGTGAGGGGTATTTAGGAAAAATAACATTGAACTCACACTTATTATGGTTCCAGTTGTCTTCTCCACTTCTGAAAATATAGGAAATTGAGACAAATAAATACAGTTTAGAAATTGGGAAAGAGGGCTGTTATGTCCCTAGATCCTTGGGCTCCCATGGAAACCTTCTGYGAGATCTCCAAAGTATCTGTGTACAATGAATGTTGAGGACAAGAGAAGCAGCATTTTTTCTTTCAATTAGCAACATAGCAGCATAAGAGTAGAAAGCACCTCCCRAGTCACTGAATCCAGTGCTTTGTGGCTGTGGACAAACAATGTTGCATAATCCCCTTTACAGAATGATCACATTCCCCCTTGAAAAACATTAGGTTTTAGGGGCGGGACTGATCCCCACTGCTAACCCTGTGAAGCACCGAACAAATATCTGAGCCGAAGATAATGCTGTTTGCAACAGAATTAAATCCCCACTGAGTACCATGTAGATGCAACTGTGGGGGAACTCTGCTAGTAGCACCATGGCTTTCGCACTCCATGTCCATGTAAGGGTATGATTTGCTCTATTCTTCCTCATAATTAGGTGCAGTGACTAGACTAGGCTTTATATTGCATCATGTTTGCTTCTTTGCAGCAGCAGGCGCAGCATTAAACAGCTGAGCAGCTGCACGACRTGGGAGCATGTGTGGTACAGCTAGTCCTGGAGAAATGCTAAGTTTCCTTTATCTTCCTTCAGGAAAGACTGCTCACCTCTGGGTAGCAGCCAACAGTTCAGATTCTGTTCATTGCCCTCCTGTGAAGGAAGCTAGCTCATAGTGCTGTGGGAGACCTATACGATAGGTAGGATGCAGACAAATGTAGACACTTGTTTTCTGCTGGAAATACTACTCTTTCTCCTTCTTCTCCTGAAGGACCTGATCCAAACTACGGTGAAAGCTGTGGAAAGGCTTCCACTCACTTGAGCCAAATTTGGATTAGCGCCTGAGGCTCTTCTGCTGCCTGCATTCCTGTCATTCCTTCTCAGAGGAAGAGGGCGAAGAGGGCGGCCACATCCTTACATCATGCAAGATGTTTAGTTTAGGCTGAGAGAACCAGTCTTTCAAGTAGGCATGAGCTAAAGGACTGGTAGGAGTGGTAGGATGACCCTGTGGTTAGAGTTAAAGCTTCAGTCCCTTGGGACGTACGCACAATTTCTTTTGCCACAGATTCCTTGTGTGACCCTGAGGAAAACCCTTGTTCCCTTGTGCTCCATTTTATATTAGGGGTAGTAGCAGWAATGTACTCTGCCTAGCTCAATACAAGGATGGATAGTTGCTCAACCAAGCCTCTGCTCTGAACCCAGTGCAGGATCATTGTATTTGTAGGATGGTGATGGGAAGTGGCAGCCCTCTAGCTCTTTAGTAAATCCAACCTTGCCCTATGCTGTGGTGGTGCACAGATGTGAGATGATATCATCCTACAAAAACAGGAGTGCAGAGTGCTATAAGGAAGACGGAAAGGTGGCCAGTGCCAACCGAGTATAACCTAGGCATGGCCAAGTATCAGATCTAATTCCTAGCCTTGGAGAATTTGCTGCAGTTAAGCCGATTTAACAGGAGTTAAATCGCAGAGCACAGTCATAGAGCCATAATGTCAGCTCACAAGGGAGCCCACGCTGCTTTGCTGGCTGCCAGCTCTCTTCTGCTGTTTTTGAAGGCCTGCGTTGCTGATCTGAGCCCTGCCCTGCCATGCTGTCATGTCTTTCTGAACTACTGTCCTCTGAGTTGCCTTGTTTTCAAGAAAAAAGGTTTTTGGACAAACAGCAGTGCCATTTCCTCTCTTCCAYGCTGAAAACCGAAGTCCTGCAGCAGCCGTGGGAAGCGTGCGTTGCAATTGAAGCAGCGGGACCTGCAGAGCTGATTTTGCCTGCTGACGAAGCAGTTTGTGGTGCTTTGTGCCAGTCCTTCTCAGCTGGGGGTGAGACACGGCACCTGCGCGGTGCAGAGCTCAGGAGCTCGCTGTGGTCTCAGACTGCCCGCGGGAGCAGTACGAGCTGCYGTTGTCGGACTTTGCTGGATGGTTTTGCGGTCCGCTGGGTACGCACTGYCTGGCTTGCTCCCCAGCGGCTGTTTACTGATGCTGCTAAAATACCTGTGGCAGTTGGGGTGAGTTAGTACTGGGAGTAAATGGGACAAGTGAAGGCCTATCAGGTGRTTTTGCCAATTTTAAAGAAAGCCAGTGAACATGGGAGAGCAGTGGGCAGGAAGCACTGCATAACCATATCCTCGTGATGAAGGTGGGCAGTGTAGTGCAAATCGGGTTCAGAAAGGGAAAAGAACAAAAACTCACTGACTTTTGTGGGGACAGTCGCATCCCTGTCCAGGTTCTCACACAACSTCATCACTGCTGTACTAGAAAGCCTCCTTCCATTGCTCACACCTTCCACAAGTATTAAATTCATGTAAAAGGGGATAAAAYGGAAAGGAAATGAATATTATATTCTCCCTGTATTTCAGAGATCCACAGAGATCTTTCTGCAGCCTTCAAACCATCACAAGAAACCTATGAGCAGTCTCCACAAGCATGCACAGACCCAACCATTAACATAATTGTCTCTTTTATTCTTCATCATTGTGGTACTGTACGCTACAGTCTTAAATATTATTTGTTTTATCCACTCTTCAGCACTTTAGGATCATACTATGCTGACTAAAAAAAATCCCATTTTTATCTCATCTGATTTGATATTCATCTGTCCCTCACTGATTTTTTTCTCCTCCTTTACCATCATTTTGGTTGTTTTTTTTTTTCTTTTTTTTTTTTACTTCAGAGAACATTGAGAACTCTGTCTCAAGGCTTCCAGATTAGACAGAAGACTGATAGGATAATGATGATAGTATGTTAAATGCTATCTATGTAAATCAGCTCTCTCCATCAATGGATACAAGATGCAGCTACATTAGATCCCTTTTTGACATACATTTTCATTTTTTAAGGAAGAGAATATTGGATTGTTATTAAGCTACTTTAGAAAAATCTTTGCATTACCAGACACATTACTATTGTGCATAAAGTCATATTAAATTTTGGGATGATGTACAACATCATTTTCTTTTAAAGGCTGCTTTTAACCTCGAAGTATCTTCTTTTTAGCTTTTGCTGAGGGATTTGTTTATGATAACCAATGATTGGGGGAGGGGAATAAGGGTKCTTTTTATTAAGCTTCTTGTAGTAGATAAATCTGAATTTGCACCTCTGATAGGAAACTGGCCCTGGCTACGGGAAAAAACTGCTGTTATATCTCATCTGTTTCAAATGCCTGGGAAAGTAGCTCAGCAGATAGTCTGAAAGTCAAGTTCAGATTGCCTTGGACTCAKTTGGAAGCCAGCTGCAAAATCAAGTCCCATTCACTGGAATCATCTTGCCAACTAACCCCTCCCACTTTGATTTTTCTAATGAAAAAGAATATTTTTGTTTTCCTCTTTGAACTCAGAGATGGAGGAATTAATATATTCCCAACAACAATAAGGGTAAAGTGGTGAAAATTAGCTTTGCTTTATTCAAGTCTGTGGAATTATGCTTATTTGCAATGGCAAAGGAACTGGCTAACTAAAATCGTATTATTAAAATACATTTTCAGCCTGTCATTAGTATGGGGAATTTCAGTTCAAATATCAGTGGTTTTGTCTTTTAAATTATAAGAGAGTGTACCAACAACTCTTAGATTTTCAGAGTGATCTTCAAATGGGGTGGTCCAGATAAAAGTAAATCCAGATCTTACAATTTATTCCATGAGCAGCAGGACTGATGGAGCTAGAATTTCAACATTTCCTTTCTACATTGACTCTCTGATGTCTAATAAAGGTTGAATCTATTAGCATTTTCTCTGTGGTAGAAATTAGTAAGACCAGTTTCCTCTATTCAGGAATTCATTTTCATAAAACCTGCATGAGCTTCATGTCTCTGAGACCTCAGCCGCTCTGTCAAATTTTGTTGAAATTAGCCACTGCATCTTAAAGTTATTAAACAGGGACCTGCAGATGCAAACACACATGGTTACACACTGCGTGAGAAATCTCATTTCTTCATTAGAAGAACAGTGAGGATACAGGAGAGGAGAGAAAAACTGGTGTTACTATTGATCAGGGACAAGATTCCCTGGCAGGTGGTGATCTGAGCCAAGGTACAACTTCATAGAAATACAAATTGTAAGTATGCTGTTTCCCAGGTCAGCTCCTATAAGCAAACTGAAGTGTCCCTGCTCTTGTGACACAGGTATCCGTAAGATAAGACCTGGTGTGGAGGGTAGGGGCGTGAAAATCTCAATTAGTGATTTCAGCTGAGAGCATGTGAGGCTTTAGCAGGACTGGGATTCAAAATACAGAACAAGGATGAAGCAGAGCTCAAAAGGGAACCAACAGAGCTGGGGTGAGAAACTCAAGCTGCAGAGAAGTAATTCAAGCAGTCTTGTCTACCGAGCAGCCCCATAAAACTCTTCCTCAGAGGCATGGTAAAGGTTTGACTTAATTTTTTTCCTTACACAGAGCTGTGGTTTAAGYTAATGTTGATAATCCATCAATAAGCAACCAATATTTAACTAAAAAATATAAGCTAGTTTAGCAGCCATGTGAAGCCCAGTGTATCTGCATACTTGTTTCCATTGTGATTATATATTTTTAAACTTGTAAGTTTTAAGTAAAGTTTTGGTGCATGCAAAATCTTCAATGTATCTTAGGGATTTTGAACTGAATGCTAAGATTATTATAGCAGGAAATATTCATTAGTGGCTTTGTGGGGGACTGTGGAGAAGGGTTTTGATTAAGAAGTCATTTCTGGGCCCCTCAGTCTGCAGATCTGAACTCAGCACTGCAGTCATGTCCATTACAGCTGTGCATCCAGCTGTGCTCCTCAGCTGATATTGCGGGCAGGCACGTATGCACTGAAACTGTTGGCCCACTGGTGCTGTTATGTCAGAAGGGATCAGAGCTGGAGTCACTCTGAAAGCATAAGTATTCTTTTAACACTTCCTAAATGGCAAAACTCACATTGAATAATTTTGGTAATAAATAGCAACCTAAATATGTCAGGAATGATTTAGTACCCATGAACCATGTAGCTGAAATGTAGATGAGGCTAATTAGCTGATTCCTTGTTCCAGCCCCTCCTTTCACCTTCCCCCCCCAAAAAAAAAAAAAAAAAAAATTCTTTTCTCTGCTGTTTTGAGAACACGCAGTACTGGCTTACAGTTTTGGCATTGCTCTGGTTATTTTGTCCGTATGTCCTATCCTTAACACAAATACATAGAGACATGAGGCTTGAGAGCAAGGTAGGCAGCCAAAGGCAGAGTGAGCAAGGCAGGCATCRAGGCAAAACAAGGTCAAAAAGAGCATTTGCAGGCAATGCTGTAGAGAAAGGATGTGTCACTGGAACCTCTTCACAAAGCACCTGACAGCCACGTGACCCCTCGTACCTTGTCCAGCTATTAYGTACAGAGGTGAAGCAGGATCACAAATCAACTGCTGACTTGCAGCAATTTCTGGTGTACCTCWGTCTGGACCCAAACTGCACAATGCATGCTTCTGAGATGTGTGAATAATTAATTTTTCAGCRTGCTCACCATTTCAGGAGAACACAAAGTGAGTTTTCTTCTGAAATAATTTCACTGTTGTCTCCTCTGAAAATTCTCACTTTGAATTATGCAAAACATGTTGTTTCTTTCTGTTTGAAAAAAAGTGTACATATATATATAAAGAAAAAAAGCTTAAGTTTGAGCARATCTGATCTCAAAACCTGCCTGTCAAAATATGAACGTGTAACGTTTTATTTTGAAAGTGTCAAGCAAGTTGTTGGTCTTTTCCCTAAAACTTTTATCTGGAGCAGTCTGGGTAACCTGTAACTGCATTTTTAGATGAGTGAACTAATTACCTGGAAATTTATCACTGCCTCTGGAAAACACATGGAGCTCTCACCTGGCCTAGCTGGAAGTGCAGAGAGCCTCAGAAAAGCACACAGGCAGGGCTGGAAGCTCATGACTTCTGCATTGGCCTGGGGCATCTAGCACAAGCAGCTCATGCAAAAACCCTTATCCACAGCAATTTACAGCGCTAGGGTGAAGGAGGCTCCTTTCCTCCTCTGGGAAGCGAGCTAAGAGCTCCTGGCATAGTGACGGGGCTGTGCTGCCAGCCTTATGCCCATGCTACATCCACTGCTGCCCGTTTTATAGACCAGGAGCCACCAGGAGTGACAGGTAGCAATGATAATTTCACTGATAAAGGTCCTTTCTGTGTAAGTCTCAAACGTAAGAAAGGGTTTTCCCAAGGAACTTCTGGCACATGCACATTTTGCCCTATTGTTATTGCAGTAACTAGTATATCTGAAGGTCTCAGGGTAAAAGCTTTTACAATTTGCTTTCTTAAARTCTCAAGTAATAACCCTAAATAGCCCTCTTCTCCATCAGCTTTCACAAACATGCAATTTGCCTGACTTAGCTAGTGCCCCAAAAAAGGAGGCTGGAGACATCTGCTTGTCTGCATCCCAGTAATCTTTTCTTTCAGAGAAGGAAGATAAAGCCAACCTCCCAGAAAGGAAGGGGATTAAAAAAAAAAAAAAAAGGCAGCCTGTTTCTYGGGTATGGTGCACTCTTTCTTCCTTGAAAGCTTCCCTGTCAGGTCCAACTCCTCACCTGAGGTGCATGAGCAGTGGCAYAGATACAGCTTGACACATCTGTCACGCACATGTGTGTTGGTTGCTGTCGACAGCCAGCAGCCACTAAATTTATGGCAGGGCAGTGTTGCAGCAAGTTTAAAAAAATGAAAAGAGCATTTTGCATGAACTGGGGCTTCATCCTTCTGAACTAGTGGTGTGCCTTGAGCCAGAGCAACAGGTCCTGTTGCTCTTCTCCAACTTTTAGTTGTTCTCAGACCTTTTCTGCAGCTCCCTGGCAGGAGACAGGGTGGGGAAATGGCCATTGCATGGTGCTAGAGCTGCCTTCTCCCAGACGAAAGAACCAATCTGGCTAAGACATTCCAATAAATAAGAAGAGCAGGAAACAACTCTTGCCAAACAGCTGGCTGGCAAAGGGGGAGGTCTTGCTGGTAGAGGAATCTGGCAACAAGTATCTGTCTTGTGCTAGCTCTGCTGAGCTACACAGCTGGTCCCATGTTGGTCCCACTGCTCAACAGGCTGTAGCAGCGCTGCTGACCTAGACTAAAAGCTACATGGATCAGCAAGGCATGGAGGTGGGACATGCCAGAAGAGCCTGCTATGATCAAGATGTGGGAACTGATGACAACCCTGTCCATATTTGGTCACCATGACTTTGTGTAAGGGATGTGTAGAGCAGATCTTGTTTGCCTTGGGTGCTATCCTAGCCAACTGTCACTGGTGACTGTTGGCAGGACCAGCTGGAGGACTGCTGCTGGGATGTTACTGCTGTTGTTTTCTGGGGGCTCAGTGAGACTCACTTTTGTCTGCAGCATGGATGGACTCAGGCATTTTGTGATGCTTYCTGTGTGATCCTGGCATTAAGCAGGAAAGGTGACCAGCATCCTTCGGTGTGAGGGGCCTGTGATCTGGATCTGCTTGCCTGAGGACAGAGAGCATTTGCAAACTCAGGCCTTGTTGGCAGCTCACCCTTTAGCACTTGCTGCATCTGTGCCAGTGTCAGAAGTAACCTGGAGCCTTGCTTGCCAGTAATGTGTTGGCAGCTTCTGGGAACAGACAGCCTCCAGGATCCATGCTGCCCCAAGGAGGTCTCTCTGATGGCTTTAGCTTTCAAGCTCCATGCAGAGGGTCTCGTGTCAGTTCATGGCCCTGGTGCAGAAGGAATGCAGGCAGAGCAAAGGAGCTGACTGGGAGATTTCTGTGATCTGTGCTTCTGGGAGCTGGGAGCCTTGTGTGTAGACGCACAAGTGTATCATCTGATCCTTCTCAGAGTATTGTTTGTTTGGGGTCAGCTTATCTCTTTTTCAAGAACAGGATGTTTAGGGAAAAAATACATATATATAAAGCCTATCTGTAGCAGTCTTAATTGTAAACCAGCCTCTACACTTTCAGATTGGAACCTAATTAATCATTGGCTGTACAAGGGATTGATTAATTACTTTGCTGCTCTTTAGTAGTATAAATCTTTGATTTAGTGATTACTGCATTTTGATTTATCACTTACTATGCAAGTAATCAATATTTATGATGAATGGATAAATTTAAGTACCTCCCATTTTGCAGTATTATTATATATATTATGTGATATATAAAACACATTTTGTTTTCAATGTCTGTTTCTAATTATCCAAACTGGAAATATATATCTCAATGTATATTTTCTGACCCTTTCCTTTAATGGAGTAAACCTTATTATAATCAACATTGAAGTGCTGATAAAGGAGAATCAGGCCTAGAGTCTGAGTGAGAGAAAATATTCAAAGGGAAAAATAACTTGTGCAAGAAARAAAGTAACTGTGGAAAAGGCCTCACATTTTTGCTAAAACCCTTATAGGTATACACTTTTTACTAGTGTAAACTGGTATAGCTCTTGGCCCAATTTTTGTTGCATATCTCTTTCTTCAAAGTCCTTCAATTCAATGTGAATCTGATCTCAGGGATTATTACACAGGAGTCTGACTGTCTGCAGTCCTTCAGAATTACAAACTAATTGTGGGATAAGAGCTATATATAATTTACTAGCTATGGATTTGTTTTCCTGCTTTTAGAAGTCCCTTTGCCCCCTTCTCAGTGGCTGAACATGGTTTAAGTAAGAATGGAACTGCAGTGGGGACTACTCACCGAGAGCACACCGGGTACAGTAACGCTAGACCCCTGGGAAGCAGAGCTAGTGGGGAAAAGCCCCATTTTGGGATCTGGCAAGTTTAGAAACCTTCCAGCAATGGAACACAGTTTCTATGATTCCTGAGTAGATAWTAGAGCAAGTGAAACTACTCTGGCCTGCTGCTTCTTGAAAAAGTAGAGGAGTGTTCATCTACATGGACCCTCATCAATTCTGAGAGCATCATCATCTCTGTCCTTTTTTTTGTGGAGCAAAAGGCTCGCTAGTGACTCATTTGACTGCAAGCTCTGGGCCAGATCCAAGGTCAGCTGAAGTCAATGGAAGGATTCTCACCATCTTCAAAGGATTTGTGTCTGGGCTTTTGTGCTTACAAATGCTTTCCAAGAAAGGATGAGCCCCACCATTTTTTTCATTCCAGGCATGCCACACTGCTACTTGTGCAATGCCCAGCTGGTGAGGGCTAAGCACTTTTCTAGGTTTTATGTTCAGGGCTTGATCCATTTGTGGATTCCCACTCATGCTTCTCAAGGTTAGACTGGCATATCCTGAAGCTATTGGTAAAACTGGGAAACTCATAGACACATCCTCCTCACTTCTACRTTCCAATTTTATTCCCATCACACTAACAAACATCCTTTCTTTCAGCAAGCACAGAAACCATCCTTTCAGCAACCTCTCTCATCTTCTCTTACACCATTTTACCAAACAAATCTGATCCTCATTGAGAGAAGGACCTTTGGCCATGCCACATACCATGCAGTATGGTCTGGACAAAAGGACATACCATGMCTAATCTTCATCTGAAATACCTTAGTACAGCTCCTGTGATGTTAACACAACTATGGCAAGTTAGCATGGCTGAGAACTTCAGTGTCATGCTACTTATTTGGAAAGATATATTGTTTCTCTCTACGGATTTGAATTAAAATAGTGAATTGGTTTTATTTCTTTTACCTCACATAGCTCATTCGTTTGAAACTAGGTGGTTGCTTAAAACAGAAATGAGAGAGAAGCTTCTTCTCCACAGTGTGTTCAGGCTCAGCTCTCCTACTCTAAACAACCGGTGAGCCTGGCGTTGTTCATTATTTATTTTGGTCTGGAGCACTGTCCAAGAGTTATGACCAATGTTCTTCAGCTACTGATATATATTACATGTGCTTAGAGGAAACCCATTCATCTGTCCCCTGTCTCTCTCTCCCCCAGAGCCCGGATTTCCTTGATTGTAAAGCAAGATAAAGCTGCTATCTTGACTTTAAGACTCTGGGAAGAAATGTGCTCGTGCTCTTACTCTCTCTCCAGCACACAAGACATCTCCCCCCACCTTCCCCTGTGATGAGTGCACAATCTTTTTCTCCCTTCAGCTTCCTCCATGCTTGTCTAGATGGCTGATAGTTTTCCAGTGGAAGCATTAGGATCCTCTTTACTCCATAATGTATTCACGCTCCTTTGCTTTTAGATCAGGAAGGTCCAACATCAGTATCCTGCCATGTTCTTCATCTTTCCTGAAGTACATCTGATGCCCCACTGAGGAGCACTAAAGAACACTGAGGTCAGACATGCGCAATGGTCAGATTACAGCTCTGGAAAAACAGCTTGGATATCTAATGTTCAACTGTATTTATGGTATCCCACAAGCYAGAAGAAGACAAAGGAACCCTGTACTCCATTGCATAACTGCAAGAAAAAAGATACAGGCTGCAGAACAATTGACCCTGCCAAGTGTGGCAGCCGTTGCTGTTGTAGCTAGGATGGAGAGCCACAGAAGTCTGTGTAGGTGGGAAAAGAAAAGAGAAGGAAAAAAAGGAAACTGAGATAGAGAAGCTTTTGCAACTGGAAAAAACATAATAAATCCATGAGCTACACATAGCCCTGGGGCTTTATGACCACGAGCAGGCATGAGGGAATGACTCGAGCTTAACCAAAGCCGTTAATTACCTGGCTGAGATCAAAAGCATAAGTAAGGGAGTATATTTACGATGCACCTTACAGGATATGTTTCAACTTTCTGGATTTTTTTTTATTAATTGGTTTGATTAAATAGATTTAAAGAGCCTGGGCAGAGTCTCCTAAATCATACTCCATATTGATCTAATGAAATACTCAATAAATTTACTAATATGGCTCCTTTGCTTTGTGCAGTCTGAAAGGAAATGCCACGCTAAATGGCGATAACTCAATGTGGAGCCTCAGTAGTGACTCATGGCAAGCAGGGAGGACGCTGGGAAAAGGCTGTCCTGCAATTTGCAGGAGACTCAGTGTTTAACGCCAGTCCAGGTTCCCGTCCGGCTCTGCCACACGCCCAGCTTTTGTACCAATTCTCTATTGTAGTGACCAGCTTCTTCTGTGGCATGCATTTCACTGACGTTCACCAGCTTGCTAAAATGTGCAATTGTTCAATATACGGCTCAGCTGAGACCTCCTGGAGCAGAACTGTATTTCAGAGGTCTCTGCTTTATAAATACATCACACAATGTGTGGTCTAAATAAAATAAATCCTGCTCAGCTCTGAGTAGATCTAACGTAGAAAATGTATGTTTATTCCCTCCTGATGCAATAAATTGAGAATGACTGGATGGGAAGTTTACAGTTTTTAAGTGTTCACTTATATTGATGAAATCAAGAGTTTGGGCAAGGACAGGCCCCTTCTCCCCCAAGGCAAAAGGCTGTTATCATGTACGCTCCTTCGGCTGCAGTTCTGCTGGCCATCTCCCAGCTGCTGCTCCCCCCTCCAGATCTGACTCCTTCCCTGAGTAGCATATTCAGCTATTTGTGAGTGGGGGTCCTTGACTTGTTTCTCTCTAAATGAGCTGTATTAGTAAAAACTGTTTAAATGGCCTAACTTGCCCTAACTCAGCTTTGCCGTGCTGTGGTTACGCAAACAGTCTAGCTGCGAGACTTGCAAGGTCGTACGGAGTGAAGAAGGAGCCCGGAGCTGGTGGCAAGGCACTAGTACAGCAATCACTTCCCAAGTCAGCATCCCCCGCCACATACAGATCTTGAGCTAGTTTACCTGAATTGTTTAATTGTTTGAACTTTCTTGGTTTCTACACGTTCATGGCCATTTAGCTTGTACCTGAGAAACGCTACTACAGACTAATCTGCTATAAACCAAGTTTGAATACATAGTTTGTCCATACAGAGCGCTGGTAATTTGGAGTTGAATGTTACTTGGTAATTGCAGGACTTTGCACCAGTTTGTGTGAGCCAACATTGCTTCTGACAAACATCAATAATTTCACTCCTATGTCATTTTTTTAACACAGTGGAACACATTTTTAGTAGTCAGTCTAATGTGAGTCAATTTTTAATCTTCTCTACATTTCAAATAACAAATTGAGAACAGTATGTTTTTGAACACTGAAACTAAGAGCCAGTGTAAGACATGAGGGTTGTCCCCATGAATTAAGGAGACTCTTCAACTGATCCAAACATCTGTCTGATCTCTCTCTTACTTATTCTGTTTATCATGTTTCTTCATGTTTTGCTTCTTTTCTCTCTCACTTTTCTCTTCATTCTTTTTCCTGGAATGAAATCGATTTTTAACTATAAACATAAATCCTAGAGAAGAGATCCCACTAGTGATGCATTTACTAATGGCTGTGAAAATCAGAACCAGAGAGAGACAGGAAAGCAGTAAGAAGGCAAAGACAAATATATTTGGGAACAGCTAACCGAGGAACAAATTAAAAAATGCCCTTTGAGTAAAAACGAAACAAAACAAACAAACAAAAGAGGCTCCCCTCTGAAGAACATAACCTCAAATCTTTTGTCTGCCTTTATTACATCTGCATTGCCCCAGCACCCCCTCCCCCCTGGGTCTTGGGAACTGTTTAAAACTTCAGCCTGCTAGAAAATAACCCTTGCCATTAAAGACAAAAGTCAAAGCTTCTTAGGCTTACAAAGCCCCTAGTCCTGCCCTCTAAAGGGATGCAAGTTTGTGATACATCATGGTCCTCCCATAAGCTGGTTCAGGGGCTGAATCACTTCTTATCAGTCACCATTTTTAGCCCTTGGAAGCTACTGGTCAGCTGAAGTGGGCACCAGCCATGGTCCTTCAGCATACCACTAAAGGACATCTGCTTGTGGGCAACTAGCCACGTCGCTGGGCTGACCTGCACCCAACAAACTTCCCACACTCTTGCTGTGTGACAATCACTGAAGTACCACTTGACGCAGCTACACTGGTGAGAAACAGCCTGAGAGCAGCCCCCAGCCTGTCTTTTCCATCCACATGGACAACCTGCCTAGCCATTGCCAACGCTCTACTGAGTCACCGAGTACCTGGGGTATTCAGGTCCCCAGCACCTTCGTTACCTCCTTGCTATTCCCAAACTCCCCTGCTTTCATTATGCAGTCAGTGAAGACAGAGAGACTCTGTGGAAGCAGCCCAAGGCAGAGTCTAATTTGGATGCCCTGAATCCCCATCCCAAGCAGTACACCTTCCTCACCCCAGAGCAGCGCTGTGGATATCCTGAATGGGTCATGCCCTCATTCACCTAAACAGGAATAGGATGTCAAGAGGAATGACTGGGAAAGGTAGGGATCTGGTCCCAGGCAGTCAGTGTTGGCCACTAGAAATAAATAGGTGGTACCAAGAGAGAAAGAGGCTATTATGTGATTGGCAAATGTGCCCTTGTCCATCTGATGTGCTGTGCTATAGCCCCTCTTTTCCTTCTCATACCACTGGCTCATTCCCACCAGTGCTCACAAGAGAAGAAGGGGCTTTTATATTTCCAAGAAACAAAATGAGGAGGACTCCATAAATACTTATACTTAGTATTTACTACAGAGGAATCCTAAGTTTCAAGGAAAAAAGAACAAAACCCAAAACAAATAATAAACCTGAAAATAATTTCTGAGCTTACAATGTAACATGCAGCTTCTCAATACTTGATCAAGTGTTGCTGTTTCTGAAGGTAAGCACACTAGAAGTCATCAAGGAGAGAGCTGGCAAAGTTATCAGATTTCTGCATATTAAAAAAAAAAATGCAGTATGATGCTTTAGCTGTGATCTCGGGGTGTGTGACTGCTGTGTGAGTCACCAAGGGATGTAACACCTAGGTGCAATGTGGTCCCGAGGAATTCACTGCTGGCCTGTGAAAAGCCAAGAGCTGTAATCAGCTCACCCACTATATTTGCTCCCGCTGTTTGCTAATGAGCGAAGACAAAGCAAACAGCACACTTGCTATTCGATCAGACTGAGATATTTACCTGTAGCTGGTGAAGCCCTAATCAAAATTAAAGCAAAACAGGCAAAATTAGCTTGTTAGCATTTTTCTCTGTTAGCACTGGAGAAATGTCACTTTTTGCCTGGGGCAGTTTTGGTAGCTTTGCCATGAAGGAGAAAGCTATCGTACCAGCTGTGTCCCTAAACATTTAGTCCTGGGCATTCAAATGTAGCAATAGTGATGATATGACAATTCTATCCTAATGTATTCAGAAGAGGAAGGAGGCTGGGGACTGGGCAAACCAGTTCTTAGCTTGAAGCATAACATAACTGGCAACTTGCTAGTGTTTTCCAGTCTTCTTTGATGAATAGATTTCTATTATTTTTTTCTAGTAGAGGCGTGGCCCTTTGTAGAATGAGTTTGAGCCTACTGGAAATAGATTTGCTTTTCTTAGTTGTCTTTTCTCTACCCTTTGGGAGTAGTCCCCACAAGCTAAGGATCTGATCTGCTCTCTTTGTTCATTACGAAAAGCAGCATTTAAGTTAGGCCTATTTCATGTAATGCTTTCTTCAAATCAGCTCTAGAGCCAAAAGCAGATCTGTGTTAGTCCTTAGGAAAAGACCATATTTTGGGGAAGGATGGCCAGTTGTTTAGGGCCCAGAACTTGTGAGACCTGTGTTCAGTTCCCAGCTCTGCTACCAATTCCTTGTACGACCATGGCCAAGCCACTGGTTTTCTTAGTACTTCGGCTCCTGGCATGGAGCATGAGGAGAGCACCAGGTCCTGTCTCACAGACGAGAACCTACACTCAGCAGATGGGCAAGGGAGAGATGATCTAAGGTTAGAAGCTGGTTAAACAGAGGTGCCAATTTGGGGGGTATATTTGTGAGTGAGTAGACTGAGATCCCTCCTATTACTACGAGGGCTTTTGAGTCTGCAGACCAGTGTACTGAGAAGTGGGGAGCTTGCTACTCAGCCTGATCGAGGTATAGAAAGCAACACTGGCTTGGAAACCCCAGAAATATGAGTTAAAATAACAGGATATAGCATATGTGCACAACATTACTGATATTCAGAGTTAAGGTAGGGAGTCCCTGACAGTCTTTAACTAACCAAAAGGGACTTCAGCGCTGTACACTGAGTCATCCACTATGAGAACAGCAAAGATAGCAACTCCTTTAGACAGCAGCCAATTGAACTGTTAACTACATGAGAGGTTTCTAAAAAGATGGTGCCATATCTCAGTGTCCCTGTTCATAATGTCAATGCCACAGGCATGGTGACTTGACATGTTTAGTTCAGATCACTGCTACAGCTTGCAAACAAGCAAAGAGTAGCTGGTTCTGTGAGAACAAATACTGCAGAAGCGGTCAAGGGACCACATTGCTGTAGCTGTAACTGTTCTAATGTCTTGTAATACCAGCAAAAACATCCTGAAAATTGGAGAATGCTGTACAAAAGGTGGCTCTTCAAAGTGTTTTTGCCTGTCTGCATAGCTAACTGTCAACAGTAAATTTTTCATTATATGGGGTAATAGAGGGCATGGGGCAATGGAACAAAAACAGAAAGAGGCTCTGCTTCCAGGTGAAGAGAAGGCTTCTGAGGTAGTTTCTTGGGTATCTCAGCACTGAAGCCCCCAGGCTCTACAATGGCTCCCAGGGCAGGACAGCACTGAGAAACCACTTCTCTCCTGCTTCTGGCTTAGGGTGGTAAGCAAAAGAGTGCAGCTGTGTTTATAGACCACTGCACCTGAGTTAAAATCTGCCCTGCTGAGACCCCAGCCCAGTCTGGAGAGGGCCAGCCGGGGCATCTGTGGCCCCTACAAGGCTGATCCGAAGGCAGAGAAACCTGCAGGGCCAACATTCTTCTGGACCCTCAGTGGTGAGCCAGTGCACACAGGCACAAGGGCTATACCAAATTACCTTCTCCCAGAAGGAAGCCTTTTCTTTATTATTTGTCTAAAGAACAAGCCTGGAATCAGCACATCCCTACACATTCCCTCTTTAATGTATTTTAAATCGCACTACTGATATAAGGCACTTTTGGAATAACATTAACATCTGGGCTGACCCCACCTCCCTACCAAAGTTTCAGTCTGATGTTAATTAAAACAGGCAAGTTATAAACCCCAGGAAATGGCAGCTGACCCTTGACTATGAATGTAATGCTGTAATAATATGCAGTAAAAAAGAGGCATAGTCAAACTGCTGCCCAGTTCATTCCTAGAACGATGCTCTTTCTTTCTCACCACCACGCGCTCTTGCTTAGAGAAGTGAGACCATTACCTCACCGGCACCTTTTACGGGCTGCTCTCTGTTTGCAGGGCGGTAGGTGGCAGGAAGGCAGCCTGCACTCTCTGAGTCACCCTTGAGAAAATTAGCCCAGCATAACAGCAGAAGCTGCCACTCAGAAATAAGAAAACTACTTCCTGACCACATATGGTCACTGTGGGTCCCATGACACTCTTTGGCAGGACAATTAGCCAGAGCAGCCCTGATAGCTGGTAGAATATGGAAGATGATTGTTTTTTTTCTCTCTCTCTTTTTTCTCTCCAGCCCATATTCTCTGCAGTTTCAGCTAAAGATGAGTGGAGGGGTGGAGGAGGAAGGTGCTGGAAAGGTCGCATGCAAACCCTATAGCTGAGGGTGGAGGACTGCCACCTCCAGGAATGTTATTTTGGCTCTGACCTGGAGCGACCAGAGGCTGCAGTTGCTACTTGTGTGTGTGTCCATTGCTGTAGGTGCAACTGGGCCTTTTTCTGGTGGGCTACAAGCAAAGGAGCCTAGATGGCTAAGACAGTGAGCTGGCTTACAGCTAGAGAGCCACGGCAGGTGAGAAAGGGTCAGGGGAGCTCTGGAGAAACCCCTAGACACATTGCCACATCTCCCAATGGCTAAATGTCAGACATGATTGGAAGTAATTAAAGAAACATTTTTGTTGTTATTGGAAAATGCAGTGCTGTTGAAACTGGAGTGTTTCCTCTCAAGATGTTGCTTTGTGTTGAGCTCAAGCTATGAAAGAAAAACAAACAAAAAACCCTCTCAAAACAAAACAAGACAAGCAAAACCCCAAATCCAAAGGGCTCATTGCTTTGCAGCCCCTTTGAATAGAGCCTGCAGGTTTTGGTTCCTGTGGCACATAGGAGTCTAACCCAGCAGTATTCACAGAGTCCCAGAGAATAGATCCCTTTGTTGGTAAACAAGTTAAACTAGCATTTGAGCAGATACATTTTATCTTCTCTGAGAGCTGAAGGAACCAGGATATGAGCCTATGAAAAGCTGGGTTATAATGGATACACCCTGCCCCTTCTCTCTTTGAGGCATGGGAAAGGTCAACTTTTGTCCTCTAAAATGTGTCACTGCTATAAATATGACTGTATAATTTATTGCAAATTGTTTAGCAAATTTATTGCAAACTATTAATAAACCTCCTTGAAACAGCACAATGAGCGCGTGCAATAAACAAGGAAAATATTTGCTTGATTCAAAACACATTGGATGATGTTAAATTAATGTTGAATAGATACATTTTGAAGGCCTAGAGGGATGAGTGTAACCAGCAACCGGATGCTGCATCGCTTGCCCAGAGCACACATGTCAGAAAATGTCGGGGAAGTGACCAAACCTTTTTGTCAATGGCTTAAAGCTGAGATAAGCCCCAAGTGTTTAAATTGGCAATTCTAATAGCTACCTGAATCCAATTCAATTCACAGCAGCTTGGCTTGTAAGGCAATTGGTGATACAGTGTTAATGCCAACTAATCTGATAAAAATTGACACAATGACAATGTTGGGCCATTAGTTACCAGCAGTTTTTATGTCTGTGTAAATCTATCGTGTTTTACAAGGTATAGGGGATTCTGGGAATCGGAGATTTTTTTTCCCCCAGAACCATGGAAATAAAGTGGTTTTGCTCGTGACACAAACTCATCCTCTTTCCATGTGTGTGCTGCCTCTGAGCGTGAGAGTGTTAAATGGCAAAATTCATCACAACTAATTTCTATTTGCCGTCTATTAGGCTACATTGTTTTGTCCTCAACGTCAGGTTAAATAATGAACCTCTCGGAATAGAGTAAATTAACCTCCACTTTATGTTCATGTCATTGTCAAATGGAAACATCACTTGTACAAATGAAAAAGATTCATTAGTAAACCTAATGCATAGGCTCCACTCCAGTGAAAGATAAGAGCGATTGAGGCCTTGTCATAATGCAGTGTCGAACCGCTGGCTTGTTATTTATGATGCCTGCCATAATCTTTGGAGATTATTTTCAGCAATGGTAATTAGCACACAATGCATCAGGAACAATTAGGGAACAATGTCTTAGCTTGACAGGTATGCCACCCTGCTGCAGGCGAGCTATGATCCATGAGAAATTCAATCAAATCTGCATGCTGCAGGGAGTTTATTAATATTTCTCCTTCCGAGGCAGTTTGAAAGGCAGCTATGCTTGACCAGCCACCCAAAAATACTTAGCAGCATGATATGAGTGTGCTCCTTGTTAACACACACGTATCTGCACAGAGCCTTCCTGTGCACTTATGGCTGATTAAAGTAGTACCAGTGAGTTTGCTGTTTACCATGGTGAAGACTAAATTGCCGCCTCGCCTAGATGGCCACTGGGCTTTGTTCAGGGTAGGTCAATGTTGCTAAAGGATCTCTGTAAACAAGTGGTATATTCCTTTACTGAAATCCTTTCAATCTGTGAGGAGCAGTGGGTCTATGCTGAATCCTGCCTCCCTGCATTCCTGCTTAGGAATCCAAGTGTCTCTGATGATGGTGCTTTTCCACTGATTAGCTCAAATGCAGCAGGGTGGCAGTTTCTTGCCCTAAGTACCTGAACAACTCTCTGTGAAATCTCTCCAGAGAGATCTGGAGCATCATCAGTGCATGGAACAGAGCAATGGTTGAGGAGAATTGCATGAATTGCAAGCATATGGCAATTCTTTCCAGTTGTCCTGTGTGACAGGACAAGAGGCAATGGGCAGAAATTGAACCACAGGAAGTTCTGCCTGAATGTGAGGGGGAATTTCTTCACTGTGAGAGTGATGAGAGTGACAGAGCAATGAAACAGGTTGCCCAGAGAGGTTGTGGAGTCTCGTTCTCTGGAGATATTCAAGGCCTGCCTGGCTGCAATCCTGTCTAACATGCTCTAGGTGACCTTGCTGAGCAGGGAGGTTGGACTAGATGATCTCCAGAGGTCCCTTCCAACCTTACTGATTCTATGATTCTATGGTATGGCAGTGTAAAGGCTGAGGCTTAAAGAAAACAATCTTCCTTGGAGCTTTGGTGTTTACTGGGCTCCCCAGGCAGGCTCAGGATGGAGTAAGGGGGAGGGGTTCATTTTTGCTGCCTGTTCTGAGCTGGAAAGTGGTCTACTGCAAAAAAAGCGCACTGTTTGGGGGCTGAACGCAGCTTCCATGACAGGATGCAAGAACTCAGGGCCCCCAGACTCAAGAGACAGGAGCGGGAACAAGGCTATGCCCTTGGGGATGCCAGCTTTAGAAACTTGGGGGTCTTGGAGCAGGCTGAAAGGGTTAGGATACTTTTTCTTCCCACTGGCCAGTTCCATGGTTTGTAGCAGCATCTCATTTCACTGGGCATTGAAAGAATCATCTCTTTTCCCAGGCTATCTGGGTGCAGCTTGAAGCTCCATACAAGCCAGACAGGAGCAGGAGGCCAAGATCTTTAAGGACAAGTAGAACACGGCTTTCCCTGAGACTGAGGGAGCTGAATCGTAAATAGATGCAAGTGTGTTGGTGTAAGTACCAGGAACAACAGATAAGAGAGAAATCTGGAACCAGAGAGGCTCAAAGACTAACCTCCAACATTTATTCCCTTCATCCAACTATTTGATCAGGCTTTTCTGCACAAAGGGAAGCCCAAAGGGAGCTGCAACTCCTTTTTGCCTAGCTGACTATGGTGAGTACAACCTGGACCACAAGGACCTTGTCAGGGGACAGCTAGGATGCTGCTTTGCTGCTCAGTACAAACAGGCTCTTTCTATAGCAACTGCAGCAACAGGTGAGAAAAGATTCCTCAGCCATGGAGGTACAGACAACCCACATAGATGGCTGAATTCTGATCTTAGTGAAATCAGGAGCAATCCAGTGGCTTCAGCAGAGCAATTCACACCTGCATACTCACAGGCCTGACCCAGTCTGGAAGGAGTAATGGGAACATTAGTGACAATTCTTCCCAGTTTGATTTCACTTGGCTCAGGGGGAAGAACTGAGCTTCAGCTGGACAGTTTCTTAGAGACAAAAGCAACTTCTAATGAGCATGGAGTTTTCCATTTCTAATTCTGGCTTGAGTCTAATTGAGTAAAGGGTATGATGGGATCTGGTTTGCCTCCCTGAGTCAACAGCACCTGAAGAAATGACCTCTAACCGCTGGACAACGCTTTTCCCTTCCTGGTCCTCTGTAGACACCTTGCCCAGGCACAATCCACAGAAGGAAACCTCATCAATGCAGTACACCAGTACTTGCCAATATGATACATTGCAGACATCAACTCTAACCCATGAGCCGCAGCCAAAAAAGTGGTCATGTCTAAATGGCGTCTGCAGAGTGGTGGACATCATAGTCAATACCAGCATTGCTTTGTAAGGATAACTTGCCAGGAGGCATTCAGTGGGACGGGGTTCTTCCCTATACCTGCAGCTCTCGCTACACCTTGCAAATTCCTGAGAGCTAGTGGCTACTCAGCCATCTGCAGCAGCTGTTGGTCTCTGTAGCTCCAGGTAACTCCATTGGATCTGCAAAAAATTACTTTTCTGTAGGGCTTCAGAGTGTTACTGCCATGCTGCTGCTCATCCTGAAACTTGCCTTGGGCAGCACAGACCTGATGTGAGTATGTGGCATAAGTGGTGGTCATAGCCACCCCTTCCAGCATAGACATAGCCTCTGTGGCTGTACCTGATATTAGTATCTACTATGAGTAATCCTTCGGGTATTTTGGAGACAGTGTCATAGGCACCTTGTTTCAATACTCATATGAGGATCTTCCAGTCAAATTCTAGACCTTTCCAGGAGAGCACAGCAGAACCATGCTGTTTCACTGTACAAGAGGGGGATCAAATTGAGATCATGTACCTGTCTTCCAAAATTCCCTTGTTCCAAGTTTTATTACGAAAGAACACTACAAAGCCAGAGAGCACCCTGGCCATGTCTTACAGGACTCTTGGCTTCATGTTCTCTAGGTATACAGATTAAAAGAACTTCCTGGTAAATACTGTTTAACATCTTCTTTGATCATTAATAGACTGGGAGATACTTCATCATCCTCATTTAACAAAAACACATCATTCTACTTCTTTCTAAATACAGAATTGGAAGTGCTAACTGTGCATTTCTGCCCATTCTGCATCATTATTAATGATTTATCATTGTCATCCTTTAATAGTCTTATATCATGATTGGGATTTCTTTTATTCTTAGTAATGCTTAAAGATCATTAAAAAAAGAGAATTCACATGTACATGTCAATGGATGAAGAGACACCCCTAAAGTAGGGAGACAGTTCTGGGTGGATTGTGGGAGGGACAACTGGTTGCATTTAGCAGCACTGACCATATTATAAAATCATCAGTCAGAAAGGAATTGTTGCTTTCTGTTTATTTTAACGTTATTTTCCATGGGGACTGCTGCTAGGGGCTGAAAGGCATGTCTAATTTTTTTTTTCCTAATGCAAACATTGTTTGGTATTTCTGTTGCACACAAGCTCTTTCCTTCCTCTTGTTTGGTATTTAAATGTATGGATGGCTTGTGATGAGGAGCAGGTGGAGGGGTAGAACAGGACAAAGTGATTTTAAGTCACTCCTCTTTTGTGACACCATCTGTTCCTGGGCTGGAGTGAAACTGAATGCACAAAAAAGTGATCGGCACCATAACTTTTGCAAAGAAAATGAAGATGATCAGGAGAATCCCAGGGGACATAGGCCTGGTGGGGGAGGTCACACCCTCCTTGTCTCTAGCCTGACAGATTGCTACTCTGCTTTTCTGCTTAGAACAGATAAGCCACCATTTATTAATTGTGGGTTGTTCTGCTGTTGAGCCTAAAAATGAAGACCCCCCTGTGCTCGGTGCAGTATTAACATAGAACTCAGAAGCAGTCATTGGCCCTAAAGACCTTACAGTTTGCATATAAGAATAAAGAAAACAGATGGATACAACAAACTGATTGCAGGAGCATGAAGTAACTATGAGACAATTATGATCCGTTAAGCTATTCAGGTCAGGAAATGCACTGCAATACTACCCTCAGTTGAAACACTAGAAGGATGCTAAATGGGCAGAGGGCAGAGTGTAATGATTAGATTTGGGACAATGGATCGAATGTTCTATTACAGAGATTGCCACAGGATTTTTAATGACCTCTTGTGATCATGATTTGTATTTTATGTACTACCCAAGGAAATCACATCTTCAGGTGCTTTATACTTCTCAATGTGCACCTTGTGAAAGCCCGGAGGGCAGATATTTAACCATTATATTAATTTTAATGTAATTGTGTGTAATAACAAAGCAGCAGTCACTGCAGCTTGCACATCCCAGAAGTTCAGTATCCCACCTCGGATAACAACTTTTGATAGCTACAACCATCCTTGCAAAAATACTAGCAGCTTCACAGGCCTAAGGGTACTGAAGGATGTTTGGGAACATACTCAGGAGGTTCCAAGAGCATTTGCTTGATCTCAAGGTGAGGGACCCTCAGAGGGCACTAAAAATACCTAGCCTGTTTCTAGCTACTACAAGCATGTCTCTAGGTGCTGTGGATGTGCCACTTGGCACAAGGAATCCTGGTGTTTGTTCCTACCTGAAATTTATCATAGTGGTAAGTGGCCCTCTCCTACTCCTCCACCATCTGCTGCATTTATGCCCATAACCTCCCGGCTGTGACCTCTCTCTCTCCTCAAAGGCTGCACAGAGGCTGTAGGGAAGAGCAGGAAGTGGAAAGGTACAGTCTCTGTCCCATCTTCCCCACTAGCACTCCCCAGCACCATCTCCCACAGTGACACTGCAGAGGAGGGACCTGATGCAGAAGAAGGGAAGAAGAGGCTTTGCTCTCCTACCTTGTCACCAACACTAGGGCTACATCTGTCCCAGGCACCCCCAATTTAACTTTAACACAGCCTTAAAAGAAGTGCAGGACACAAGCATCCAGAAGTCAGAGATGAGTGAGGTGCGACCCGGCATCTGCAATCCACCTGTGCTGCCTGTGTACTCAGGGACATCCTGAGCTCTACATCTGTCTTGCTTGCCTCCTGTGCAGCACTGGCTTTCTCAGTGCAGAAAAACAGTAGATGTGATCCCACAGTTCCTAAAGCAGAAGACCAAAGGAAAAGATCCCTTCATCCTATGGACATTCTTGAGAGACTGAAAATTGAAGATAATACCAACCAATCAAGGTCATTAGCGCTTTCCACCCCTGTCCATGTTAAGAGGAGTTGAAGTCCTTCAGCAACTGACTGTTCAGCTCTGAAGGTGATTCTGGCCTGAGATCTTCAGTGGTACCTGATGGTTGAAAACACCTAGTCAATAAGGACTGAGCCATGGTGACCTTACAGGCGTGTGAACAGTTCACTGATCAGTGCAAAATGCCAGCTGCTGCTAAAGGAAACTGCCCAGACTGCAGGGTTCACTGTACTTGCACTCACCTTCTATAAATGCTTGGATTTATTCCAAACTCTTGCAGCTCTCTGGAGTTTTATGTCTTTCAGTGAGGGACTCAGTGCTCTTTAGACTCCACATTAGTCCATAGAGCCAAACCCTGACAAAAACTGTTTAGTACCTTATACAAGAATTTTCTTTTCAACAATTTCAGCCAGAGATGCTGAGCTGAAGAACCAAACTAATTTCATGTGCTTCTCCAACACCCCATTATGACATTTATGACATATTTTTCTGTTTAGAGGGATGATTTTTTCCAGATGCCAGCACATCTAAAACTACCTAATGAGATTTCCACAGATGTAGAGCTTAAAACCATCTACAGTATTTTTATTTTTCTCTTTAACTGATGAAGCTTTCCAACTGAAAGATTTCCCATATTAAAGCACTAGAAACAGTTGAATATGTACTGGATTCGTGGACAGAAGAATTGTTCATTGGAAGGCAGGCATTGTGTTTGAATCTAGGCTTTTCTGGCACTTGATTTGAAATCAGATTTATTTTCTTTGGTGTTGGTCAAGATTTAAAGACCCTATTTGAGAGCTAGAGTTCCAGGTGGGCAGGGAATAGCTCAAGTGCTCTGTAGCTCTTCTGACCAGTAACACCACCTCCTTGCCTTATACATTTCAGTGGAAGTATTACTGTTTTCCTCATGTTTTACACTGGGGAAAAGACAGGAACAGAAAGACCAAGTGACTTGCCCAGGGTCACCCAGCAAGTCAGTAGCAGAGGCTCAGAATAGCACAGGACTCCCATACCAGAAAGCATGGGAACACTTCGTTGCCCGTACAGAGTATTTCTCTTACCCTGGACAGCATCCAATGGCTAGTGAGGTCAATGGAAAGCCTTTTACTACTGCAACTGGAACCTTGTATTATGTCCTTATAGGCCCAGTGGAAATGGCCATTCTGCCAATGGGTGAAGCTCTTTCTGTTCTCCAGGGATTGGAGAATCCTCTGTCATGCCTGAGGACAGCTGGTGCTGTCTCTGTCTTTGTATTTCTGTCCTTGTTCGAGATGGTGATGACTGGTGGTTTTTGCAGGGTGGACTCTACCATCTACTCTACCCTGCTCTTCCTCTCTTGCCCAGCCTGTCTGCTTGGGAGGGAGGAAAACAGATTGAAGAGTGTTACCCCACCAGACAAGGGACTGTACAAGGTCCTCAGAAGAAAACTGAAGCTGTAACATGGTTGTTACTTGAACTGAACCTCAGCAACACAGGATGATCATAAGCTGCAGATTTGGTTCTGTTGGATGATTATTTTTATCACTTTTGTTTTTCTTTCTTAATGCAGCTGATGAGACCCCTAGTTTGTCCAGGATCAGGAAAAGCATCTGACTCCTCAAGAGCCATCCCCCTAGGGCATACAGAATGACACAAGGAAAGGATCCTGTGTTATTCTGTGGCTGGCACTGGGGCTATTGGCTTAGGTGTGATACCCAGGACACTGAGACATGAGAAAGCTGTTTAACCCTGTATTGGGTGGTGTGAGCCTTGTTATCTACTCCTTTCCTGCATTTCTCTTGCCTTTACATAGAACAATTATTATATTCTTTCAGTGAAGAATGACCCCTATTACACTGAAAATAAATTGCAGTATTGTCTGGAAATATTTAAGTTGAAACTCTCTCACTCTTGTAAGAGCGGAACACCCACAACCGAGGAAGGGAGGCCAGGCCGTTCCAGCGCTGAACTCAGCCTTGCAGATGTCTGTCACCTGTTTCTAAGGAAATGTGCAAGTGTTTGGGAAAGAGCTGGGCTTCGTTGTTATTGTGGGAATCTGAAACCGCTCTGAACTTTGCCCTTCTATCCCCTTTCCAAAGTTCTTTTCTAAAGAAGAGGAATTGCTAGGCTCATACTTCACTAACTGGTTTGCATTAAGGGCTCTATTCTGAAAAATGCCAAGTGCTGTCAACTCTTGCCCAAGCCAAGGTTGCTCAGGACCTTGCCAGAATTGAGCCATAAGATTCAGATTTGAGCTGAAAGTCAATCTCCAGCTTGTGTTAGCTGATCTCCTCAGACAACGCCCCCACTGCTGGCCTGCGAAGGATGTCTTTTGGCACGGCACATGATTTTAATCTGCAAGAACAGACTGTACCTGCAGCAGCTTCTCCATTTGTGGGGCCCACTCCTCTTGCCCTACTGGGCAGTGTGCTGGGCGGGAAAGCGATGGCTATAGTGTCTTCTACCTGCTGGTGGGGACTGCTACACAAAATACTCTTGGGTACTCGTGGAGCTAGCTAAAGACTGGATTGCTGCAGAACAGGGTGGAAACCTCATGATTTGGCCTCCATCTTCTTTCTGAGCAGCCCAGAGCTACATCACTTCCTTTCCCTCTCTCTGTCTCTTCTTCCCCTATTTCATCCAACATCCGTGCCTCCTAGTCTTCTCTCTCCCTCTAATTTCATTGTCCCTCTCTACATTCTGTGTCACAGCTTTTGCTCACTGCAGGCCACTGAAGAAGTTGGGGGATTGAAGGAGCCACGACTGTTGTTACACGAAGGAGAGCAGAATGGCACAGGGATGGGCTGTGTTGTTTGGATAGGATATGACTAAATCAAGGGCCTGATCAGACAACTTCACACACTGCAGGTGAAGCCCCACTGCAGTACATCACTAAAATCCCTTCGCTTCACCCCACTGGCACACAGGTCACTGTGCCTCTCAGAAATGTGGATAGGAGAAAGCAGTATCAAGAGGAAAGTATGGTATGATGCCCAGTAGGAGGAATCTACCCAAATTCATGCCATTGCTATGAAGGAGTCTCTCCTTTTCTTCCCCAACAAAATCAGGTCTTGGAGAAGTTTGTAACACCTTAGATTGTGTGGGAAAAGGTAGACTGACTGCATCTCTCCATGGGACACAAGTTCATGGCAGAGTTGAATGATGTTTTACAGGAGAGGTGTCTCACATCTGGTACAACTTCATGGATACCAAATTTCATAAAATAAGAGCAAGATCAAGATAATCATCCAAATGTTGTATTGGGTGGGACTGCCAGCTGAGATCATTTTGGATCCAGAACCAGGTTCATATCCCTGCTGAAAAAAGAGTATGGGTTTACTTGGAGTTAAAGCCAGCTTGAATGTCTGCCTACTGCTCACTCAGTGGAATGTTTTAGCACCAGAAGCCACCTTGAAGAGGGTGTAAATATTGCACACCTTTGTGTTTTGTGTAATAAAATGGTTCCTGGTCAGCTACCCTGTCAGTAAAGAATTATTCATCTGCCGCTTTGCGTGATTAATCAGATGTCAGGATGTATGTGTTCTCCCAGCATATCATCCCATGGCAGGCAGCAGTGCGTTTACAAATGCAGAAAGAAAAAAAAAAAAGCAATAATAGGAAAAAGAATTATTTTTATGTGTACTTGTCTTAAGACATATTTTTCCATTCAGTAATTTGAAAAAAATAACCATCTGGAAAAAATCATATTATGGACAAGGCGTGTCATGACATTTACAGCAAATATTTTTGCTGCTAGTATCAAAACCAGCTCTTTGCTCTATCAAGGGCTGAATATTCGTATACACATAAATGTTCAGTAAATAAAAGGGCCTCTGCAGAAACTCAGTGCTGGGCAATCATGCGTTCTCAGCATTCACGTTCAGATTTGTTTATACTTCTTTCAAAACCATATTTTTTGCATCTCAGATGTAAGTGCCTGTAGTTCCTTTCCCTTTGGCCTTTTGGTCTCGGGAGAATGACATTAAATGGCACTACCATGGAAGAAGTTCTAATGTAAGTAAAGGTATCAGGAGGTTACCAGGTCAGGAGCATAAATGAGGCAAAGTTTCCAAAGAAATCACCAAGGTAATTTATAATCATGGGCAACCTACTTCAGCCAGCAGCAGTAATGAAATGTGCCTTGTGTACCAGATTTTGAGAGAGAATAGAGGGAGAAACCAAGCAGCTTCTGCTGTCTTCTGTGTGGGTTGGAGCCTTGCTGTGGCATCACTGGCCTCTGCAAGTCCACTCTGGGCAGTAGTATGTGGGGCTGAATGACGACTCTCCTCTCTCCAGCACTCCTCCGGCTGAAGTCAAAGGACTGTAGTAAGTCTTGAGGGTAAGGTATGGTTTATGTGAGGTGTGAGCTTTGTGGAGGGTCTCTCAATGGAGGAAGGCTGCCGGTCGCATGCGCTTTGAGGAGCAGTGCTGTTCTGCCAGCTGTGCCACCCCAGCATGTTTTGCCCTTGAGCCGCCCTGGAACAGCCTGGATGTGTTGTGGGGTCTGGCATCCTACCACATGCTCTTCACAGCCCTCTCCAGGGCAGCAGCTCTCTGGTACCCTCCGGGTTGAGGAACATGCTGTGAAATGGAAAATGGAAGTGAGACATCAGTCTCTGTCTTATGGTGGTGGAAAGAAATAATTGACAGCTTGTATTCGGAGAACAGGAACGGGGCAATGGAGGTGCTTACAACCAGGTGTTCCCAGGCCACGGGGATGTTTGAATGCATAGGTTTCACCAAGGCTAACCTCTGCTTGTCTAGCACTGCTGTAATGTCCCTTACCACTTTTAACGCCCACTACTACACCTATACTGTAGCCATATATATACATCATAGCCTTTAAATGTCTCTCTAAAAATATAATTTAAAATATTAAACCAAACTATAGACAGGATAATATTTATATATTTCTTTATTTTATGTATTGTCACACTTTTAAAATCTAAAATTTTTAAAATTCTCCATTTGGTTTTCACAGAATTTGAACATAATCTACTATTTTACACACAATATGTACTTTGCAAATATTCCAGCTAATTTTAGGTACAGTGTTGGTTCTTAAGACCTCATGAGCACTTTCTCCTAAAGTGCCTTCACAAAACGTGGAGGTAGCAGACAAGCAGCTGTTCTATTTAGCCCAGGCATAGAGACCATAAGTATACAAAAATCTCCTTGAAACAGTAACTTGGGTAGTTCTTAATTGCAACATATTACTCCTTTGACAGGAAAGAAAAGTGTTTCTTTCTCTGAGAGGAGGGTCAGTTGGAATGAATCTTCCTAACAAAAATCAATTCCCCAAAATCTGAAATCAGCTGATGCATCTATCTTTGCAATTCATCTTGCTTGTTAACAGACCCAACCAATCAGCTGCATGTGCTCCCTGTTGCTAAGTTGCCTCCATAAACAAATTGATTAATTGATTTTTTTTTCCCAAGGCCTCTTAGTGCATAAGCAGGTCAGGCAGCTATGATTTCATTTTGCTCATCTACTGAGTGCTAGCTTTGTAAATCAGCTTGGAATCCCAGTTCTTCATCTCAAAGATCAGTGGTGTCATCTGCAGACTCAGACTGTGAGATAGACCCAAAGACAGACTTTGGCTCTCTGGCATGATGGAGAAAGAGGAGAGAGGAGGACTGGATTTCAGTGTCAGAGTGCAAGCCATCTCTACTCTAGATTTGGAGCACCTGCATCCAAACCCACCCTTATGGCTCTAGTCCTAGGCAGAGTCCCAGGGAACAACAAACAAACCCCAGGGCAGTCACAGCTCCTTGGGAATGGAGGGAAAACCCTGCTTTCGAATGGGGATGGAGACAAAAGCTGGGTGGGCTGACCCACAGCTGCGTTACAYTGGTAACAGTGAAGAATGGTTGGTCACATGCAATCCCTCTTATAGCTTCCTCCAACCCACCTTCCCTCCCTGTGGTTCACGCTGCGTGGGCTGGCTAGAGAGGTAAGAGAAGCACCTTGCTGAATGGTTTAAGAGGCTTGTTACCATTAGCAGATTATTTAATTCCTTCAAGGCAAAAAACGTCTGGACTGTTATTTGTGTATCTACTTAAAACGGACAGGAAAGTAGCTGTATTCAAGCACCAGGTCACGCAGGACTAATGCTAAGGGCAATTCCTGTGTGGAAGTGTGAGGTCACCGCAGGTGTGTGACTTGGTGAGGGGTGAATCGGGGAGCAGATTAACACAACTAGAGAGTATTTTAGGAAGCTGGCATGATGGGATTGGGCCTACTAGATGGCTTGATAAAGAGGTCAAAGATAGAAATGTTTTAGCTAGAGGTTGGGGCAATTATGTCTGGGTTTTTTTTTTTTTTTTTTTTTTTTTAATTGTAAGGTAAGTGTATTTTCCTGAATCTGGTAATAAATAGTAAACTGGATATTCCTGGATAGTTTGGGATGAAGACATCAATTCTAAAATGTTAATGCTCTTTATATTCCTTTGTGTATTCCTTTTTTTCTTTCTTGCCCCTCATCCAGCAGTAAACAGAGAATGCACCAGCATCGATGTTTTTCCAAAGTGGGCCCCGCTCTACCTCCTTCTCTTCTTCCTCTGCCCCCAAAGGACTTTTTTCTTCTCTTTCACAATTCTTCTGCTGTCCACAAGCTGAAAATACCTGAAACAAAATGGGGGAGGGAGTAGAAGGAGTAAAAACAGAARGAAAAAAATTAGGGAAATGTCAGTCATTCCATCACATTCAGTGGCAAAACCTATCAGAAAGAGAAAAGAAGCAAAAAAGTAAAAGGCTTTAAAAAAGACCCCACATATTTCAAACTAAGAAGCTCTCAGTTTTGGGATAGAAAGTCTGGGATTTTTTAGAAAGCATTCTTTTTCTATTTGTTTAAATCAGTTCCAGTACTATCAAGTTAGCTTGGAAACATGAGTGTTAGAGTCAAGAGGTTCAAAATGCAGCCTTTCTAACAGTAAATTGAATTTCCAGAAGGATTTCATGGTCTCTGGTAGAGRAAGATTGATGCTTTTTGGGAGTCAAGTATTGGACTAGGTTTTAGGTCGTAAAGCTGAAATCTTGTGAATTTTGTTTCTGTAAATTTTGGCTCTAGAACAGCAAACATCTCGATCCATTATCTCAATTTACAAAAGCATCACAAAATGTTGAGTTGCTTTAATGAGCTCTTGGTCCTTTTCCCATTTTAGGTTAGTTACAAAACCAAAACACCAGTGGCTTGGATTTGAGGCTGAATTTATCCCAAAATTCAGAGGTGTTAATCTTCAAGATTTTGCCTTTACCTGTCTGCAGTCAAAATATGTTTCATATGACTTCATCACTTAACTAAACAAATCGAGGGCAGTTACTTGTTTGTTTCTTTATTCTCAAAGTAATTAAAGGCTAATTCTCTCCATAGTCGAAACAATACTCTGAAGCAGATTTTTTTTTTTTTTTTTAATTCCAACGCTTTTGTTATTGATCCTAACAGTACAACTACATACATGTTCGAGGTGATTCAAGGTAAAAATATCCATTCTCTGGGGATCTGAAAGCCCTTGCCAAACACTAATTGAATATCTCACCTTAGAAAGAAGACAGGCTAAAGCTTGTGCATTGCAGTAAATACTACTGGTGCATCAGSCTCAAGTATCAGCAAAGTAGGGCATAGCAATGCGAAGGGACACCTGCAAGCGTTGCGCTCTTGGCGTCTGTAAAGTGACCCAGCAAGCAGTGTGCAAGGCCATGGGACCAGCACTGCTCTGCTCTCATCTGTGGTAGGGCCATGCTGACGATATCACCGCTGACTTAGGCACTGTCAGCAGGGCCACCCTGAGATCCCCCAGGCCATAATGCAGCAGAGGTCCATGCAAATTTAGGAGGAGGAAAACAAGCTCTTTATATTCTCTCCCATCCTTTCCCAGGCTGCCAGCAACAGTGTCAGTTCATCAGCAGGACATGGCTTACTCCTTCTACCACTGGAGGCAGCCAAGGCCTTTCCTTGATATGTGCTGCTACTYTTACTTTTTTCCCCCCTCTTGCCACTTCGACCCTTCTTCACTGTACTAAAAAAATTTTTATATATCAAAGGAAGAACCTTAAAAGGTCCCTTTAAATGCCAGAACCTCAGAAACTGGAGAAATGTAGTGTGACATTCAAGTTTAGGCATGTTTTTCCTTTGGCTGTGTTTTTTCATCTCTGGAGGGAAGAGGGACCTTTTACTATGGGTTGTGTTGGGTATTCATTTTGTTCTCAGAGATAGGGCACTAACTCTGCCATTCYAGGAATGTATGGCCTCTATCCCTCAAAAATAAGACAGGCAATCCCATCTATCATCATTAGTCTTAAACTTTACCTCTGATTAGTGTGTCAACAAAACAACCTTATGCCATCGTTTGATATGCTGGACGTATGTCAGAAAGACACAGGCCATCCATATCTTATCTTATATTAAGAAAAGTTATCCAGAAATGTACCTTCATTACTGCGACAGTCATGTCAAAAAGAATTGATTTATTGTCAACACATCTAACCTAACAATGTTAATGGACTCTTCAGACATCTTCTCCTTCTCATTTGTTTCCTACATGCCTATCAAAGAGACAAAGCAAGATAGTTACCAAGCTCTAGGGAGTGGTATGTGTATGTGTTAAGAGAGTCCATGACAGCTCCTTCAGTTGCCTATAATGAAATGAGATGGAAGTGCAGGGGAAGGGACTGGAAAGAGGTTTCTCCAACACTGTGAGTAACCCAGAGCAGAACTTCAACTTCCTCTGTTGCTATATTTTTCTCAAACTTTAATAGTTCTTTGGGGGATTAGTTAACAGTGAGTTTGGTTATTCTATTGGTTAGCAATATCTGGAAAGGATTTACCCATATTTCACCCCTGTGTGTCTGCTTGTGACTTTGTGTAGCCAGCGGCTTGAGTTGATGGTGCTCAGAGCTGTTGTGAAGGATAGATGTCCTCTGGAACTGTCAGAAGGTGAATGCTTGATATTGGGCAGAAGYGTTTTCTACATTGTGTCTTTGCCAAGTCAGTCACTGGGAAACCTATTCTGAGAAAGACTCTACATTCCTGTTATGAATGAACTCGCTTTTTGCCAAAGTATGACTGGCTGTCTGGTGCTAATCAGTGGTAACAGGATGACCTTTGCAAGTGAATAGAGCAAAAGGCAATTTATCTTATAGAACTTGTACAACTGTTTTGTTTAATGAAACAACATGATTATAATCTTCCCACAAAGGCACGTAATTAAAGTAAATCTCCCTCSCATGTTGTTAGGTGTTTACATAACTCATCCTTCTCGCTTATTGAATGATATGTACAATGCACTCCTGACTCGCAGAACTTGGACTGTGTAATCTTAATCAAACTTGATAAACAAATGTGTTTCCTATAATGCTGGAACAGCATCAGCACAAGTCAGAGCGCATTTATTTATGCACCCGGGTTCTCTTTTTAAAGAGATTTCCAGTTGCCAGTGTGCAGAGTTTTAAATGCAGAAACGTATGCTGTTACTAAGAGTACAGATACTACTCACTGTTATATTCATTTAGTTCAAACTGCCGATCTTGGGCTTCAGTTTGTTATTTGAAAGATGATTGAGAGGATGTGGTTGTTGGCACTTGTACTTCTTATTTTAAGTGACAGCTATCACAAAATGATTTGTTTACAAGTATTTACTAAACATAAACCAAAGAAGGCATGTTAAGATCTCTGCTGTCTGCTTTGACACTGTCCTGCTGAATCTAAGCTTGGTTCATTCAAATGTCACTTCACAGGGGCTGAACAGAATGATCAAGCTGCTCATATAACCTTAAGGTCTGAGTCTTGAAAGTTTTCTTTCTGTTTCTTTTTTTTTTTCTTCCTACTTTATGTGGGAAAACTACAGAACTTACTTTCAGTGCACAGGAAAAAGTGTGTTAATGTGCCAACATCAAGTGAATTCCACGAGTCTTCTATTCATTAAACTCTCAGTTCCTCTGCATATAATTTATATCAGTTCAGTTATGCTCCTCCAGGGTGTGCTACTAAAAGAAAAAAGAAACAGGTATTTAGCCAAAAAGAGGTGTTTTTGGCTCCAGAAATCAACTTACACCTACTGACAAAGGAAAAACAGACATGCTTTGCCAAAAAAACAAATAACTAGGCCTATTTTTTTAGAAAAAGCCTGCAGTTAGAAAATATGACATTTACATTGTTCTTTAGAGATTCCCTTTTTCTAACATAGGCAAAAAAAAAAAAAAGTATTTCTTTCCATAATCCGCCTTGTACATACATGATCCTTCTCATAATATCTGGTAGTGACTTCGAGCTCGTAGGCAGACTGTTCAGTGCTGAACCTGAAGAAAACCTTGGACCCAAGCGCAGCACTGCAGCTGGGAATGATTAGCTCTGCACCCAGATTTTGACTTGGACTTGCTGATAGTGAAGCTGGCTATTGGACACTGTAAGGCWGACTGAGTCCAAAACTTTTAGCCAGATAATCTTAAAAAGAAAGGGCTAAATTACTTCTGCTCACGGAAAGTACTTTCATTGCTAGCAAAACTTTGAGATCCCTGCTCCCCTCCCCCAAACCAGCCAGGTCCTCCTGGGTTTCCTTGGAGGCTCGGATTTGGGGCTGGGAGGAACACACGAGGCTGGTTTGCTGGGAGGCATCAGGTTGCGCGGTACCTTGTGTTAGGCTCCCTAAGTTAATTATGCTAATTGGAGCGCTGAGATTCCTCAGAGCTGCCACTATAAATATGTCTGCTTCYACCCTGGCACAGCCCAACTCTGCTCAGCACGAGGCTCTCCCCGGAGCAGGATCAGTGCAGAGGCAGATGCTGAGAGAGAGGGGCTGACTGTTCGTCTGCGTGGTGAGAAAAGGGATGAAAAAGCAGATAGGTTGTGTGAGTAGCTGAACCTGATTCTTGAGGTCCTGGCTGAATCTGTGCTACTTCCCTCCATAAATTCTGGCAGGCTCTAAAGCCTCATCTATAAAAGAAAGTGAGAGACAGAAAAACTCCGAAGACAGACTCTGAGTGGGTGGGAGTCTTGATTAATTGCAATGTCAGACAAAAAGAGAAGGACATATTTTAAAGTAACAGCAAGACCTTTCCACTGAAATAAAGTAATTCTTAAATCTTCTCTGTTACATGGGCATTAATCTAAAGTCTCTCCTAGAAAGCCCATGGAGGTGATGAGGCTTGGCAGGAGGAAAGTAAGAACAGGATCAGGCCTGTGAGCTTACAGAGAAAAAAGGTGAAAGCAGGGAATGCTCTGCCCTTCTCATGGACATTTCAGCAGTGACAGGCATGGGCACAAACCCCCTCCGGCCGGAGCAGAGCATCGCACTGCAGTCTGCACAGATGCAGGCTATTTATGTCTTGTGTTGCGTTCCTCCTCTGCTACTCATACCAATAGCACTTTAAATCTGTAAATCAGAACTCTTTTGCCTTGTATTTATTGTCTTGTAATACTTGCAGGAATCATGTAAAAAGGAAAAAAAATAACAAGGAGTGCGAATTGTTCAAAATCATCTCCGCAATGAATTCTTTCCAGGGAAACTCTGAAATACAGTGTAAGGGGAACAAGATGTTATAAATGGGTAACAATTTAACTGTTGGGGTTGGAGTGCCCCTCCCTTCCCCCAAGACCATTCAATAAACAGCTATTAAAGCGAAGAGAGAAAAAAACCTTTCTTACTTTTAGCAGTTGTGTCCACGAAAGYCCCATCTCTAGTCTCTCATGGGAGGAACTAAGGAGTAGCTCTTTATAATGTTTAGAGATTTATAGAGCTGGAGACAGTGAAAGCATTTACTGTTAATGGGTAGCATCATTTGTAACAATTGTCTGTACTTTGAGAACTTATATGGGTAAATCTCACTGAACACTAAATCTCAGTCCAATGGGTACAGTGATATAGACYGTTGAAGTGAAAAATACACAATAGGAGGAAAAATATGTTTAATTTCTGGAAACCTTACCCAAACACGTACAGGTAAAGCAAGTAGAGATCTTCACAGTTTTAATGCTATTTACCTTGCTGAAGTGCCCTGTTTCTGGTTTAAATTTCTCCTGATGCTCTTAAGATAAAGCTGGAGATAGAGTATGGTTCAGAGATCATTGGTGTCACTGGCAATTGTTTCACTGACTTCAATAAGCTTTGGTGTCAAGCTTAAATGAAGAGATCCCCTGAACTGGGATGCAATCTACAGCCCATTAAGGCCAGTAGATAGACAGGCACTAATTTCAATGAACTTTGAACTGGATCCCTAATGCCAAACCAAAACAGATGACTTTTGTAGGCGGAGTTAAAAGCATATGCTTAGTCTCAGAGGAGCAAAGCTGAAAAGCATATTCAGAATAAAAACCTGTATTTAATGAAAGCCCAGTCATTATCAGACAAATAACTCCTTAGATTTCATGGAACTAATTCCAAATTGGTGGAGAGTAAGTTTGGCCAAATATCTGAATAGCAGTCTCTTTCAACAATAATTTATTAAAATACAGGCTCAGGACTGACTTTCTGGCTATTAAGATAGAGGTTCAGGATGGGCTTCCCCCTGCTCAAGTTGATGATATGGTAAATGCTCTACATGCTGAGGGAAGTGCAAAGAAGAGCTCTCCTTTAGCTGTTAATCAGCTTACCACTTCTTGCACGGAAAATGCTATATTCTGGACTGTGATCCTGGCAAATAACTGAAGGGGAAGTGGATTTTCAAATGCTTATTTTATTAATCTTCAGATATCGCCTCACTAGGGCTCCAGGTGCCGAGTGGTTTATAACTCTTTAAATTGTAATCATGGATAATTTTTAATCCCGTGCATACATTCCTCTACTGTAACTGAATGGGATCTTGGATATTGTGAAATGGAGAAGAGCAGCATAGTAGATCTGTTCTTCATCTCTGKCAGACCAGCACAAAGGAAATTTCCTGCTAACCCATCAAATCATTCAAGTCCTTGACTCAGATTTGTATAGTAACCTACAAATCAGAGCGTTAAAAAAAAAAAAAAAAAAAAGAGAGAGAGAGAGATACAGAATTGCATGTTCCTGCTCCTGGCACATCAGCCAAATGGGACCTGATCCAACCACCCCCTGTAGTTAAATGAAGAACTTGACTAATTTTTGGATCAAACCCAGGTAGTGCACTGCCTCACATTAAGAACAATTCCGCTTATCTTTGTGTTGTGCTTCCTTACTTTGTTTCTGGATAGATAACTATTTGCTTGAGGGCTGGATGTTTTGCAGACCAACAGTGTTTGAGTTTTCCACTGCAATGTTCATGATTCAGAGAAATATTTACAAGGATTCTGGAGGCTCTGCATTATGATTTAAGTTTATTAGGTTGGCACGAGACACACTTACGGAGGACTTCAGCTCGCCCTCTTTTCAACATTTATTAACTCAGGAGTACAAGGCACAGACCTGATTCACCTGTCCAATGTGGCTTCCTTCCAGCAGAAGGAAGCTGGTGTAAGTGATGATTTTTAAATTGCAAGGAGGCTTGGATATAGGTCTGTTTGAGAAACAAATGCTTGTGGTAAAGGAATGAGGCTGGCAGCTGGCAAGGTTTGGGGAGATGGGGGAGAATTTCACTGCAAATTGAATTATAAGAGGATCTGTGTGATAAAAAGGAAGCTTTCTAATGGAGGTTAGTGCTTGTTGCCTGTGAAAAGCCATCGAGGTTTGGATGGCTGGCATTTCTAATTCTGTTAAGTGTCAAAATCGATGCTTGATGGGTCTGCAGGAGCCAGCCAATGGGCACGCCTGTGCTGACTTACCAATTCAGTGCAAGAAAGGGATGAGGAAGGGACTTCCCAGAATAAGAGTGAGACATCTCTGGAAATTTAATTTGCTTAATACAGTTTTAAAAGCATTAAACCCTATATTAAATAACAAGGCCATTTCTACCCTCCTTCTAAAATAAACACTGAGCTTCATTTGCAGTTTTCCACTTGTAAGTGACACATGTAAGCGAAGGGCCTGTTGTTGCAACCCTGGAATGCTCCCAAGCAAGTGATGCGTCTTTATTGGAAGCAAATGAAGAAAAAAGAGAATCTGTCAAAGAGAGAGAACGGTTTAATTGGATTAAAACCTATGAGCATGTACAGTATGGGAGGAGAGAGCTCTTCTATCCCCAATTCCTGTGGAGAAAGCAAGCAGATTACTGGGGGTGAGGTGAGAGCTATGCAACACAGCACAAGCAGCCATCCAAAGCCCAGAGTTAGCCAGCACTGGGGCCCCAGAGGAATTGTCGGCTTTTTTTCAGTGGCTGGGGAGTTCTTCCTGGAAAAGGGTGGCTGGCAGTGCTCATTAGAGGGAGTGTGGGTCTCCTCTGGCACTGAATGCAAATTAAGGAGCAATGTTTGTGTTAGTGGTTCATTAGCAGTCAAGTGGTTTGTCCAAAATACATTTTGCTTTTTCTCTAAAGGGACAGCCTGTAGATTCAAGCCTGAGATTTTTTATGCATTTCAAATRACTTTACTCCAGCCCTGGTCTTTCATCCACACACTATTATTTAAAAGAACCCCAAGTTTTGGATTCCTTTTTATCGGCTCTCAAAGAAGCAGAGACTTTGCAGGGGAAGGTAAAGTTACACTGTACAGTCAGGTGGGAAGATTTAAAAACTCGGTGTTTTGTACTGGCTTAAAATTTGGAYGAAGAGGGTCTTTGCAAATTCAAGTTATTATTACAAAGACATGACAAATGATGGTCCAGTGCCAAACCGCTCCACCAGCATGCTTCCAAGTTCTAGGCCTGATAGCTCTAAACCCTGTAGACAAAGTTTCTGAAGGCCCAACATTCTGGGTGCTCTGCCTGGCTCTGGGGACAGAGGCTTGGAAATGTGAATCCTGGGTTGTTTCTGGAATAATGCCCAAGGCACACAGTGGCCCATGCTGGTGTTACACTTCAGAAGCTTGGATCTTAATGCAGGCTGAAATCTGGGGTCCTGGGATCTGGTGCTGAGCTGGCCCTGAAATACTGCTACCCCCTCAACCCCGACTGCCAACAGGAAGAACATAAAGTAAAATTTGGAACAGTGCTTGCACAGAGCGAGAGGGACAGGGAAGGCAAGGAAGTTTTGCAGGTTGGATGGGGGAAGGGRCTTTGATTTGAATGTGAAGAAGCATTTGGAGGCGAACCAGCAGCAGATTGTGGTACCTTCTTAATTCTGTGAGCCACACATGAATGACCTTTTTGTCTGCCTTCCCTTGCCTGCAGCAGGGGGTTCTCCCCCCTGCCTTTCCCCACCACACACACTCATTGATAATATACATGTGCTAAATAGGATTAACACTCCCTCATCTGCATGAGTTGTTTCTCTCTCTTGCTCCTGCTCAAACTGTCCTCCCCCCTATCCCCTCCACATACTCTTCCACCCCCCAGCTCCTTCTGGAGCTCCATGTGGGCCTTGTGTGGAGTTTAGCTCCCTCATTGTAGGGCAGCTGGTAATGGGAGCGGGGCTGAAAAGCCGGCTGTCAGGCTCAGTGCTCAGGAAGAATAGGCGGGCGTCTGCTCTGCAGCTTTCCCTTTGATAGACGAGGATAATCCCTGCTATGAGAAGACTGAGTCAAATGGAAAGAGCGAGTGAGTCCAGTGCCCTCCCACAGCCCTGAAGCAGCACAAATCACAACGCCTGGGATTTGAGGGGAGACGGCTCATCCTGCTAAGCACCTTGTGATGAATCCATTTCTTCCTGAAGATGTCTCTTTCTGGGTGGGAGGGAAGACAGCTCCTAAGCTGGTTCTCTGGAGAAGAGAGGTGCCCTCTTTGCAGCCTGCAGCACGTGATGAATGGGGAACAAATGGGGAGTACCTCTTTCCTCCTCAGGAGCTAGAGATGGAGGAAGGGAAGGGAGGAATGTGCTCCCTCCATTCATAGTTTCATTGAGGAGTGTTCCTGGCTGCTATGTGCAATTGTGCTGTCAGGGGAGCTTGGGGCAAAAAACTCACTCCAACACAGCCAAGATCAGACCTCTCAGGTTTTTCCCTCAGCAGGAGCCATCCCTTGCTTTGAACTGGGAACAGAGTGGGCATGATTCAGGGACTGGCAGGTGAGGTGGCAGCCCAGGACTGTGAGTCCTAAGGAAGATGATTTGGTATTTGAGGGCTTCCTAAATGGCCAGGGCCTGAGGGGTCATGGAGCTGGTACAGGAACAGGCTGAAGGGCAGACTTAGCAGGGGAAACACTTGCTGCAGAGGTGGAAGCTGATTCCTTGAACCTCAGTCTCAGTATGTGAGAGGTCAACAGGATTCCATCACTGAGGGACTCACCTTAGGAGGCAGAAAGTCAAAATCTTTTTCTAACTCGGGTAGTCTGAAAGCTTAGGTTTCTGTCACCTGAGCGTGTAACCACCAAGCAGGCACTGACTGGGTGTCTTTCTGTCTCGCTTTCTGCAAAAGAGTGTTTGAAAAGTCTAGGTTTTGAGGTGTTCCTTTGGCAAGAAATGTTGTCTTCAACCAGTCAGACTGAAGCACTGTTCTTATTTGCATGGGAGCTGTGTGGAGTTGGCATTTCCCCATGTGTACCCGGAGGTTTAGGACAATGTTCAGGCAGGATGTTAAATAATTTTATTCACTTACGTTTACAAAAATCCATGATTTAGGGCTYGGGCCAAGTATTACCATGTTGCTTGGTAACAGCCCTGGCCTATTGAGAGAAGAAAATGAGGTAGAGCCAGAAAAAGAAACAAGAAAACGCAAACCAGTGAGAAGTAAGCAGGACTTTTTAGCTAAACCATATATATATTCTCCTGAAAATTCTATTAAATCTACYCTACCAATCCAGTCTTGGTCCTCCAGGAGTGTAGAGCTTAGCTCTGGATTAAGCACTTCATTCCCAAATGATTTTAACTTTGAATGTTTACCTGTACTCATTAAACCAAAGGTTTTGCATCAGAAATGTTCAATGTTTCCACACAACAGGTTTTCTGCAAGCTTCTCTGAGCCTCTGCTACCAGTCAACCTGTGCAGGCACTGCAAGAAAGGTGGTTCTCCCAGTATTTTAGCATCTCCTTTCCAAGACAGGATCCAAAATGGAGAGACACCACAAGAGCAAAATGGTGGCACTAGATGAGCATTTGAAAACCTGGAGGGAACTTTTGTTTCTAATTCAGCTTTCAAATGAGGCAAAAGGCCAAGGGTTTTTGCATTATTTATTCTAACCCATTTTCCCATCCTTACTTGAGTCTCAAACAAAAGTGGCCCATGCCGACTCTTGCAGATGGATTAACAATCAAGCATACAGCTGCACATACCTGGCACTCAAGCATTCACACTGGCCAACCTCCTAAGAGCCGATCTCATTTTTATTTTTTGGGTGCTGGAATGTGGGAGTGGGTGGAAGGGCCAGGATGTGAGAAGCATCCACAGATGTTTTACAAGAAGGAAGTGCCTAAACTACAGATTCAATCAGATTTACTTGAATCTCCAGATTACTTGGAAAGGGTTTTTTATGTATTTATTTAACTGGAATTTGGTGAAGATTTTGGCCATAGCTTACTCTATTAGAGTTAACTTTCCTATATCCTTTTATATAGTCGTCTTCTCCTCCTGCTGAGACCATTTTGATCACTTGGATAAGAGAGGCTGACTTTGCTTTGCAAACAACAAGAGATAYATCACAGCTTGCCTTGAATAAAAAACTCTTGATCATGTCATTAAAAGCTTTATTGTGGATTGACCTTGGAAGCCTTTCCCTAATTAATTTAAAAATGATGAACTTCCTTATTCATAAGGACCTATCCATAGAAGTCCAGCTTACTATTGTCAGCTCTGTACATATCACCCTGCCAGAGCAACCCAAGGGAACTGCCTAATAGACACAAAAGCAAAAGAGAGCTAAAAATGTTTGCAGCAAATCCAGGTAAAATTCATAGGCTTGTTATAAATATGAGCCTAACTCTGTTGAAAGACTTGTATGTGAAACCTGGCYGATAGTGGGCTCAAGAACACACATTGAACATATGGTTCCACATAGCATGGACAAGGAGTGCAGCAGAGACTGCCAGAGTGGAGTGAGATTTCAGCTGAGATTTTGGCTTTGTTCAGAACCAGAAACTTCAAAAAGCACACTCAGAGAACAAGAAACAGGATGAGCTGGAAAYGAAAGGCAAGGGGCTAGATTTTTCCCAGAGAAGTGCCATGTGGAGAGGGGCTGTGTAGCTCCATTGTGAAGGGGGCTCTGGTGGCCTTAGAAACACTCAGCCCAGCACAGGCTTTGCCTCAGGCTGGCACTGAACAGGCACAGTTCTCCTTTGGATCCAAAATACAAGATTGTATCAAGGTCCCCTTTGTGTAGCTGTACCCATGTCTTTGTCCATGCRCTTTCAACAGAGGTCAACAAAACATTTCAGGAAAGATGCTGCATGCCTGTATTAGTATGCACACACCAGGCTGTAAAAATCTGTGAAACTCTTGCATAGACAGGCCTCCCKGTAATGCAAAGCAGCCTGTGCTCTGTTTGCACTTGGAAAGCTTGGAAATAGGAGTGAGGTCTGTGTTGGCGAGGGGAAAATCTTGAATCCTCACAGCCAGCAGTGCTGGCAGCCAGAGATGATCATTGTCAATAATACGCAGGAAGATTGTGCTCCATTGTTGTGGTTCATTATTAAATTACATAATTTTCATTTTTTCCATCCTTAAGCTTTACCACTTAAAATGGGTTTGTCCTATGCAATCAAATATGATCCTTGAGCCTCAGCTTWAAAAAAATCCAATAACAATGAGCGTTCTCTGGAATAGAAAAAATAGAAAGAAAATAAGGGGACTATATAGTAATTCACTTAAATATATATGTAGAATCTAACAAAGATTCTGACGCAAAAGGACTGAGTAAGTGCATACAGACCACGACCTTGAAGGCATGGAAGTGACATCTTTATGCTGGGGTCAGACCAGTCATCTCCTTGACCCTGGGAGAAGTACTTCTGGATGAAGCTTCTTACTGACGTGAAGGTGGACATTGGTGTCAGGGAAAAGCACAAAAATTTCCTCAAGGTCCTGACTGGCTCACTGAGAAATTCAGTGGTAGTTTAAGCTCTCCAGTRTAACTCGGTGTTTGCAATGGAACTGAAGTTTTAACATGGTCAGACTCTGTGCCTCARCYGGGGAGAGGTAACCTTTTAGGATGAATTCCTGCAATTGCTTGTGATAATGTTAATGAAAGTCAGGATGTGGATATTCAAACATTATTAATTCAAGATTGATTACTAGATTGCTTTATATAACACAACAAGCAGCTGTGAGATGGTTGATTCCTGCACTAGGGAGCAGGAAGGATTCTGAAMTGTCAAACAGCAGCTTTAAACATCTAAACCTGATTATCCTGCTCTACCAAGAGTTAGCTACTAATGGTCCCATCCATGTTCCCAGGCAATTTTTTCCATGCCAGCAGCACACTGTATTGCAAACTGCATTGAAGTACAGGACATYGATGCAATTACTTGTCCCTAGATTTCAGTCACTAAGGCTCTTGCTATGGTTGGATGCCTTCAGACGCTCTTCCACTTTTTGGATCCAATTTGTGATGGTTTTAATTACAGTATTCGAATCCAACATCTCACCCTTCTCTCCTAYTATTGGTGAAAGGTCTGATATGGTATCTGAATTTAGATTTTCAGCCAAGGCCCGTTTCTAATCATAGAAAATAGTGTGGCGTACGTTGGGTGGATGTTTTAAAGATAGACTCTCAGTGCTTACTTCCAGCACTGTGTTGGCCATGTTGTTTTATGGTGTTTTCATTCTTCTCTCGTCCAGCTGGAATGAAAGATGTTCAGATGGATTTCTGTTGAAAAATAAAATGCACATTTCCACTGTCTATTCATGTAGGAAGAGTGTAGAGAAGATATTTTGCCTTAGTAGCTGGGTGCTTGTGTCCAGCTGGGAAAAATTGCCTTGATTTCTTGGCTCTGTTGTTTTAATGTGTAGAAGCCTGAGCTGCAGCTTGCTTTTGTTTTTTAATGGAATTTTCACTTGCCAGAGCTTGGTCTACCCTGGCCTTTGGGAATCATATGCATCTCCCCCTTCCAGGCAAAGTAAGTGAAACGATGAAAATAGCAATGCAGTATAAAAACAAAACCGAAACAAAACGATCTTTTGCTCTGTATTTCAGGAAAGTCACTAATATTCCTGATGTAATTTTTGAAGTGGTCAGGACCAATCTCTTTCTGTCAGATAGAGGTGGTGGGAAACCCTCCAAAARCCATGCAAAACATGCCATGGATTTTGTGAGATTTCTGTTTGAACTGTTCTGAAAGGGGAGACTGACTCGAAACCGGATGCTCCATGTGGAGAGAGGAAGCAGTGGTGACCCCACGTACCTGATAGGGGAAAGCAGACCAAGGCACCRTGTCTCAAGGACTCTGCTTAAAGAACTAGCAATTTACACCAGAAAAGTTGTTTCACTTTTTCTGTCTTTCTTCACCCCCTRCCTCTTTGTTTGGTTTTGTTGCGTTGCTCCTGGGACGTTCAGTGACAATAAACCGATTGTTCCTTCATGAACAGGGCTCGATGAAACTGTGCAGAAAAAGTGACATGGCAAGAAAATATGACAAATATTCTGTACTTCTGTGCAGAGTACTGCCATTTCCTCAGTGTGTATTCCTAAGAAGAAAAATATCCATCAAGATATTGATTTTAAACAGGATGTTGCCATTTGTGTTTCTCCCTTTTCTGAAAATAYGAAGCTCAGATCTTCATCTCTTCCCTGCCCTGTAAAGAGAAAATGCACCAAATATCAAATTACATTTTTAATCTCTAAGACCCAGTCTCCAAATGTGTTTGTGTCTGTGTATACACACAAACTGTTTTCCCTTTGTCTTCCTATCCAAAATGCAAAAGCATCTCAGATGTTGTGATTCCTCTAGGTTTTTCCCCCGTGGGAGGATGGAAACATGTAACATTATCTTCTAGCTGCCTACTGCCTGTCTCTGAAATTAGCATTTCAGTGACTGAAAGGTAGTTAGTTTCCACACAAAAAAAGAAAGAAAGAAAAAAATGGAGGGTTAGTACAAGGCTGACACTAATAGTAATAGGAGATGAGGGAGAGGGTACGGGACATGTTGGATTACTAAATGAAAACTGTGATTTTACCAGACAGGCTAACAGAACAATGAAAGGGGCTTTTACAGAATAAATTAACTCTTTGGGTCTCTGTAATTAGCTACTTCAAGGTGGAAAATCCTCACAGGGCATGTTAGCACAGRCTTAAAGGAAGGCTCTTTTTCTATTCTAAATCAGGCATTTTTAAAGTATTTTGATTTTTTTATTTTTGAAATATTTTCTTCATCAGCAAGGGCAGAGTAGGTGCTGCTGAATGTGTAACTGAGGAACAACACAGACGCTCCAATCTCGCGTTAATTAATGGAGTCTGGTGTTTATRGCTGGCATGCCAACAAATCACTCCTTGTGCAAAAATTGATTATATCTCCTGCAGAGGGCCCTGGGGCGAGATGGCTTGACTTCCCGAACCAACGCTGGTGCTCAAGTACTCACCTTTTGAGATGAGGARAAAGGGCCAGGTCTGCACCGTGCCAGCTGGATTTGCTAGACTCAGCTCTGAGAGGCAAGAATTGGAGGGGAGCTAAGGAAAAAGTCTGGAGGAAATGCTTGCTCATTCCCTTCTTTCCCGAAAGCTTCCATTTCTCCCTGTGGCTACGGATGCTTTTGTCCCACATCAGCAACACGAGGCTTCCAGCCTTCTGCTTCCCTGTTAGAAAGTCCATTTCTCTTGCAACAAAGCAATGGAGAGAGAAAATGATGGCGATCTTGGTCCCAGCTTTTTCTTCCTGGCTGAACTCCGCTCAGAGCCACGCTGYGCAGCGTTAAGAGGAAACCCCAGTGCCGCTGCCTCGCGCGGGGGCCTGCGGGGCCTCCCTGCGGCGCGGTGCCCCTCGGGAGGCTGAGCAGGCTGGCGGAGCTGGGCGCCCCGCTGCCTCCTGCCAGGCCCACAGAGCTTGAGCGGGAGCGTCCAAAAAGGCGTCAGGGATGGACTTAATTAGCTGTATTTAGAAGGGACTTGGTCACTGCAATAAGGACAGGTGCAAAGCCTGGAAGTCCTTGGGATTTTTCTTTGAATATTTCTAGCTTTTTATTTAAAAGCCTGAAAAGCCTCCAAAAGACTAAAAGCCAATTCCAGAGGGGGAGGGGGTAGGAGAGGGATAAAGGACATTATTTATGAAATCCCACAAAAATTGTTGATGACAACAAGGGAGGGGAAAGCAAAACAAACTCTTTTTCCCAACTTGCTTATTAATTAGGTGGCTTTAGGATCAAGCCTTGCACAATCCGCCCTGCTCCAGTAGATTTCAGGCACTCCAAAAAATAAAATGCCATTGTAGGGATAGACAAACAGGGTAATATTTCTGCTCTTGAATATTCCAGTTTCAGCTGGGTATAGCAATGTGTAGAAATACTGTGAAATGCTGGCTTCAGCAGCATTATGAGGATGGTTGATTCAGTTGGACTGAGAGCTTGTTCTGCGGTATATGGAGTACAAACTTGTGTATATTTTAGGAAATGAATTAGAACACTAATAAACTCTGTCCTAAATATTGGAATATTCAGAAACAGGTTTATATGGAAATTTTCTTAGATGGACTTTTTACTGCTATACTCAGTAAGCTCCTGCCCAATTCAGCCTGATCCTTCAATGCCTGAACTTTTGCCCACGGCTGCTCATGACCCAAGAAGCAGGACTGAGGGAGGCCCAGGCGGTGCAATGCAGTCTCTGTCCAGAAAATTCCCCTGCCTGGAGACTGAGGGGAAGCATGGAGGGGGAAAAATATCACTTCAAATTTTCACAGGAATTTAATATTCTCCAGCCTGTGGTGGAGAAACAAAGAGTCTGTGCATTCCCTTTTGAAGCAGTGTGCTTCCATTTGGTTTCATCACCAGGAACCATGCTATCATGAGCTACTGAGAAGCCTGAAAAAGACAGAGGTCCTTACTCTGGCATCTAATATCAAGGCTGGGTAAGAGCCTGGCTAGCAAGTGGGTGAGACTGGATAATGGACCACATATTATCCATGTCTCTGGGACAGCGGCTTCCCAGATGGCCAACAGGGCCAAGTCAAGGATCACATCCAGACCATCTAAGCTCCCATTGCAGAGGGAGCTGATGCCTGGATGTGCTAGAGAGTGGGTCAACAAAATTCCTTACTGTTCTCCTGAATTTGGACACTGTATAGTAGGTGTCTTGTTCTGTTATAGGCACCATAGTCAATGCTCTGAATTAGACTGCTCAATTCATGTTTACCTTTTTATAAACAATAATGTATTTCCCTTTCTAGTATCATTTCAAGGTGGTTTTGCCACCTCCCCACCTTTTCTGGAGGTTAGCATGGCTACTTTCTAGGGGATGGCTGCCTCGCAGGAGGCAAGAATAGGAACAATATTTGTTTTCGAGGTTTTATTCTAACTGATTTTTAAATTCAATTACTGGGGCGTTCACAAGGCAAAATTAACAGCCTCAGCTGATGAGCTTGTCTGTTTTAAATCAGCTGCCCTGAAACAGTGGCTTTGCAGGCTGTGGACAGTAGGTCTCAGTAAGCAGCTGGAGCTCAGACAGGCACAGGATATGTTTATCATATACTGCACGAGGCAAGTCTTGGCACCAGAGTGGGGAGCAGCCCAAGGGAGAGGACAGGACCCATGTGGATAATTAATTATCTCTGCTGCAGACAGCGGTCCTCTGAGGTGAGAACTGTGGCTGCTGGGCACCTAGCATAGTAGTTGCCTACACTGTGCTTGCATCTTATAGCCCGTTCAAAGGAATTAAGTATTATTTGTTTCTAGCAACTTGGGAAGAAGTCATGGAAAAAGAGTAGCTTTTTGAAGACCTGAAACAATACTTCACTGTTTCCCCAAAAGGATTTAAAAATAAATGCCATGTTCTAGTTCTTGTGTCCCTATAGCTGGAGAGTACATTTGTGCGTATGTCTTTCACAGGTAGATGATGCCTGTTTGTTCTGCCCGTAGTCCAAGCTACATGGCAAGAAGCCAGACTCAAAACCATGYGAGCATAGTCCTGGTCTGAGCTCTAGTCAGGGTAAATAAGCAGTTCATCACTTACAGAGCTTCCTTCGTCTCTGCAGGACCACAGTTCAGATGCCCAGTTTTAGGCACCCACTTTGGAAGCGGGTGAGCCAGGTGCAAGATCTGCAGCCTCCACCAATATCCCAGATCCAACACGAAACCGAGCTGCTAGAGGATGGATTTTAGCCTGCCTTTGCCATGGTTAATAATGCTGTTTAATATTAAACATGCATTCGTTTTTAATCTAGAAGCCTGGCTCTCTGCTCTCAAATAAGCCATTTGTAATGGGCTCTTCATCCAAGCAGAGGAAAGAAGTACTTAGTACTGGAAGCCAGTTTCATAAAGAAACAAAAAGAGTATCTTTCTGAATAGCACATGAGTGTGAAAGGAAACGTGCAATGGCTGGAGAAATGGAATGATTTGTACTCAGCAAAGGGCGGGGGGGGGGAAATGCTTTTCAAAAGAAGATCTGTGACTGAAACTCTCCAGAACTGTTTAACCTGTTGGGGATATTCAGCAGATGAATTCTGACCCACGTTCTCCACTTTGCTAGACCCCGTGACAGAGCGACACAGCATCTGCCGCTTGTGCTCCTCTGCCGCCAGGCTCACAATGCCGGAGGAAACGGGGGAGAAAATTATGCAAATTGCTCAGAGCAGATTACTTTGACCAGCTGCTCTTCTTCCTCCTCAATCAAAGGTCTGCCTGGGAAAGCCAATCTAGATTATATATGTCAGGCACATAGTCTGAGGCTGATCCACAGCCTCTTGGTTTTGCGCCAAACAGGGGTGTTTCTTACGGCAATGTAAAATGTGACTCGTGGATTACGGCAATGTAAGATGTGATCCACCGAAACTATCAGTTGCTCTAAAGAGGGCACAAAGGGATGCAAATTCCTTTCCCTTTTGGGAAGGTAGTGTGTTTCCAGGTGGCTGCTCGTTG